>NW_021941298.1:0-59613 GCF_902148845.1 Salarias fasciatus
GTATCTTATAAAATGTGATTTCTTGGAAAAAAGGTTCTTATCTACCAGACAGTCTTCACATCATTTGAAAGTATAAAGGTCCGTACCTGCAAAACATCCAAAGATGTTTCCTGAGTAGTGTTTCTGAGAATCACTCGACTATTCCGGCCCAGCTGTTTCATTATGTGAGGCAAAGTGAAAGAGAAAGAAGCGCTGGTGACCCTTCATCTCCCAGGTAGTGACAGGAAATGTGGCTGAAGTTGTTTTTTTTATTTTTTTTTTCCACATAACAGCCGATGCATCACCTTGTACTGAAATAGGCTGCAGACAGGTGTGGACAAAGAGCCGAGGAGTCAGAGACACTGCCTCCTCCTGTGGCTCTGCTCATACCTCAGCATTAAGATCAGTATCTCATGCCTCTTTTATAGAAACTTTAAGAGACAGCTCTAAGAGCTGTGATAGTAAATGCCTCAGAACCCAGAGCATTCAGTAAATGGATGCGAGGGTGAGTGACTGTGCTGGACTCAGCTCAGAAAGATTTCCTTAAGGTTGTGTCTGAATTGGAGAGTCCAACAAAAAAAAAAAAAAAAAAATGAAAAAGTGAATCTGAAGTTTGAACTTCAACTGAGCAAAGAATGCAAATACATAGGACTGTTGCATGACTTTTAATTATTCAGCTTCCAATAAATTAAATGTGTGGTTTCTCTGCACATCCATGCACTGCAAAATATAATTCAAAAATGGCAGAAATCTAGAAAGGGCTGCAGGTCTACCTCTGCAGGTTCTCCTTCCTGTTTCTTTTGTAAAATGCATAGAGGTGAATAAATGCATCTGCCTGTGAAGAGACCCTGTTTATCATCCGTTCAATCTGCTGAACGGAAGCGATAGCCGCAGGTAATCACCCTGAGTTCAATGATAAGGTTATCTGAGCAGAAGGTTCTCGACCGCCAGCATGCTGAAAGTATTTCATTCTAGTGCAGACCACAGTGGCTGCACTGCTTGTCAACTGTCTCGGGAACAACTAAGAATTAATTTTCAAGGTGTTTCAGTTTAATGAGATTTGAAACGTGGGACTCTTTCTGATTGACTCCACTTGAACTTTAACAACCTTTTCTTATCTAGTCTCTGGCTGAACCATACTTCTCATATCCAATAACTCCTGACTGATTTATTAATCAACTAGAACAACACAACCAGATAAATAGGACTTTGGCTCCATTCATGTTACTGGCCTCTATCACTTCTGAATCACAGAAAGAATCACCACCATTTTATACATTTTAATATAAGCTTTTCAGGACTGTCAAAACAATACTTAATATTGAAGAAGTGATGTTTCAGTGGAAAAAGAGGCAGAAACCCTCACTTATTGAGAATTTTTGACTACTTTGCAGTCATAAAATCAAACAAAATCAAGGTATTCTGACCATAAACAGGGTGAAAGTGTGTTTTGACACAATTCCAACAAATGAACCTGAATTTTTATGATTTTGTCTTCTGAAAATTATCCATCCCGAGCCATTTACTGAATGTAAAACATGGTAAATATACATGCAAATGGCGAATCGAATCTAAGTTTGGACTAAAGCTGATGTGTTTCCGGTGTTTATTGTAGTTACATGTACTCTACATCCTTTGCTCTCACAGCTTGAGGTGAAATTGATGACATTTTTTTGTAGAGTTTTGTTTCTAAGCAGAAGTAGTATGTGAGGAAAGAAAACAAACAAAAACAGAGTGATGGAAAATGGGTGTGTGTTTGCACCTTGGTGACCTATTGCGGGACTGAAACTCCAGCTGTACCCAATGGCCTTTCAACTGTCACTGTCAATTACTCAGAGTACATTGGAGAATCTCTGCAATTTTCAACACATTAAACAGCACAGAAGAAGTACACAACATCACTGCACCCCCACCCCGAGGTACAAAACTCCTGACATGAAAAGCAATCAGAATTTAGAGAAGAGCGATTACTGATTACAGCAAATTTAAAGATATTTTTAGTTCAAAAAGAAGCTGCACCTAAAAATGTGAAATTAAAGCAAGTGTTCATAATTGCAGTGAAAATGATCTTACGTGGCCTCCGACCTGCCTGGGAACTGTACTAGTTCAAGGTGTTCTCACTGGAAACTTGACTGACAGGTACAGGTGACATTCTTCATCCTGCAGGTGAGCCACCTCTTCCTGGTATCTACTGGAGCAGTTTCACTTAACCAATTGTTCTGCTAATCCGTCTCCACCTTTTCCACCACAGAATGGCATGCATGCACTGATCAACACTGTTACTGGTTACAAATGTGAACAAAGATTATCAAACAGTTGGATCCTTTAGCTGTCATTTTTCCCTGGAGGGAGAGGAGCCTTTCCTGTTCCTTATTTTATTTTTTAGGATATTACATAATGCCATTCATGCATTTCATTCAGGTGGCTGAGAGCAAACACAAAATTGTAATGGTGAAGACAAGAAAGTCAAGAAGATGTGATTATAGATTTATACAAAAATAATTTAATACTTAGTTTTAAGTTATTGGGATGGAGAGATATACTTTCACATCATGAGATGCATAGACATTAATTTTTCTCTTAATTTTGTTAGCCAGTTTATGCGGGATAACCTGAAATCTGTCCAAAGTTTGGCCTGTTAAAATAAAAGTCAAAATACTTTTAAAGAACTTTGAGGGTTCTCATTTATAAATAGATGCTCCACAATACGTTATTTTTGTAAATTGATATCTACGAATTAATAAAAAATGATAGTTTACCATCCCATTATCTTCAAAGTTCACTCATGTTTACTCTTTACTCAGAATCAAACACATAGACACATTTAGTTGACGCATATCACAAAACTCAGGAGTAAATTCTTATAAAAGTTTATTCTTGAAACAAATGTCAGTATAAAAATGGTGCACATGTTGCATACAAAAGCACTTGCTGAATTTGACAGATGGACCTCATAACAGTAATACCACAACAACAGAAACAGACGAGAAGACAGTGACAACAATGACAGCATCTCATGGAAACCCTCATTATCTCCGTAAAAAGGAGAATTATCATGTGATTCCAGTTCACTGGCCATGTAGGACGCGGGGGAGATCATGGACAGCTACGTAAGCATCTGCCTCCTTCCACGCAATTTAAACACACACCAGACACGTCGATTGAAGAGGATCAATCGTCATACACAGATCTATCAGAACACACCCGACATCATCGACACCACAGACAGGATGTCAAGTCTTTTGTCAATATCCCCCATCAGAAGGGCAGCTCGAAAGTAAATGCCATCTCATCACACCATCCACTCCTTTTTAAACTTTGAAATAAAAACAGGCTCTTAAACATACAGGTAATAATACACTTTAAATAGTAAAAAGAAAAAAAGTATTAAATATGTTCATTTGTGTATCACTTGATCTGAATGCACACTGTGCAAAACATCTGAGTGCAAAGCGTGAGAGTTGAGGAACAAAAAGCTTCCACAGGATCAACACATCCACATCCAGTCCTGACAGCAGAGTAGACCGACACCGGGAGGGCCCGTGGAGAGGAGAGAGGAGGCTGCTGCGCCTCCAGAGCTCCACAGTCTGTCCGTTAGTTTCAGCAGCAGCGGCGGCTTTGGAGCAGAGTCAGCTCAGGCACTCCGGCCAGCAGAGGGGAGAGAGGGGGGAGTGAAGAGGGAAGCCTGTTCAGGATGAAGTGTCCTCTGAGTGTTACTGGCCCCAGCCTCCGATCCCACCTCCTTCTTGTAGCGCCTGGTCAGGCCGTTGGCCCTGCTGCGTCAGCTTGGACAGCACTCCCTGGAGCCCACCAGGTGGAACTGGACTGCTTCTCCAGGTCCTCTCCCTCCTCCTCGTCGTCGTCGTCCTCGTCGGAGGACGACAGGGAGGCGGTGGACTGGAGGAGGAGGTGGAGGCGGAGGAGTTGGTGCGGCTGATCTTCATGCCCTCCTTGCGCCTCTCGTCCGCCGCGGCGCACCGGACGCCCCACTCGAGTCCCTGCGGATGGACTTGAGCAGCTGGTAGTGGCTGTACATGTCCCCCTCGTCCATGTCCGCCTTCAGGGAGCTCAGCTCGCTGTCCCCGTCCACGGGCACGTCGCGCAGCAGGCTGGGCACCATGATGGTCTGGTCCATGTTGTTCACGGCGCCGATGAAGCTGTTCATGGCGTTGAAGAGGGAGTTCTTCTGGTTGGGGGTCTCTTGCATCTGCATCATCATGCCGACGAGTTTGTGTCTTCTCTGTTTTAATCCCTTCAGGAACAAAAAAAAAGAGAAAGCAAGGTACCAGGTCTTCTTCTTCCTGTGTCAGTGCCTGATTCAAGGCTGATCGGCTTAAGAAGAGGCTGCTTGTCTGGAGCTGGAGCGGGGATTGGCTGTCCGTGAATCAGACGAGTGCTGCTGCTGGTTGGCCTCACTTCCTGGAGTTTCACCCCCGCCTTTCTTTCTTTCTTTCTTTCTTGGCAGTTCGTGCTCGTTTCCTTCTTGCTGGAACTGTGGCGATGAGCGCGCCTTTTTAAGCAGGTGGTTCAGCCGGAGGCGGTCCTCGCGACCTGTTTGTCGGGTTCCTCCGAGCGTAACCGGACCCGAGTGACCTGAAATAGCACCCGACAGAACAGAGGTTTGTAAATGTAGGAGTGGCCACGAGTTGACAGATCGGACAGACTTCACGGTAAACAAGCATCTTCTGTCAAGCGCTGAGGGTTAATGCGTGACGCCGTGCGTATTTACGCACAGCCCGTACTCACCGTGCGCTGTGCTCAGAGAAGCCTCTCTGCGCTTTATTCTGCGAAGAAAGAACCGAGCGGCGTTACATCAACCCCACACACGCGCGCGGATCAGACGAGCCACGCAGCTGCAGCGTGTGGAGGAGATGATGCTGACCGGTGTCATGAATATTCATTATCCGAGCCATCGGCCCACCGCTCGGGCTCCGAGTGAAGCCAATCACACGGCCCGTGCCCGCTTCAGAGGCGGGACGAGCGGAGAGAGGACGCCAATGACGAGACTGAGGCTCACGGATTAAAAAAAACAAAGCAGAAGCAACATGTGCAGCTGGTGCCTCACGTAGTGTCGGATTGGACTTTATTCAAAGTTACAGTGGTGCCTCCTGGAAGTCATCTGATAGCCGTCCACGATCATTTATTTATAACTTCATGTGTTTGCAGTCGATCTGCCTCAATGTCATAGCGACTTTTCAGATTCGAGCTGTCTCTGCCCACGCCACCTGTTACTCCTCCAGACTGGCTTCCCACTGATTTTCAAGAAATTCAATCCTTTATTTCGCTCGATTTTCAGGGACGATATGTTATGTTCCGAAAGACAGAGGTGTGAACAGCTCAGTTGATACACAATATGTTATATGAACTTTTAAAAGGAGTTTTTCTTCAGTGGGTCAGTGCTCACAATATTAAATAACATCCTACTGAGCCAAGAACAGTGCTTCTTCTTACTGTATGGTAGAATGTCAATCTAAATCAGTTAAATAACGATTTTTTTTGTTTTAAAGTTCAGTGTATTTTATCTGAAATATAGCAGAAGGTAGTGATTATAGTAATATCAATTTGACTTTCCTCTTCACAAAATGTATTCCTGTGGTCCGTTTGACCTTACCAGATGAAAATCTACCAGAATATTCACTGATATTGGAGCAACAAATAGGCATCTTAATAATCCAATTAGTAGAGAAATTGTGTAAAGTAATTGGCGCATATTAACAAGCATCTCACCAAAAATACATCTTGGCTTCAAGTGCCCAATTACAAGGCAGTTACGGTGATAAAATAGGTTGTGAAAATATCATAAAAGGGCAAGTTTACTCTTTACTGAGTTCTCCTTTCACACCCGCAGGAATACCATCAGGCCCGCTTGATTTCTCCTCGGGGTATCTTTAGTCTCTAACCCAGGTGAAGCACTGACTGGATTTTTTCAGATTACACTAAAAACCAAATTGTTGCACCAGCCGGTTTCCAGCAGTGGCGGCGGATAGCTGCTTTTCCTCTCCGCTTCTGTTGCCGGTAAACAGGGGGACTCCCACACAGCCCCTGCATTAAAAAATAGCCCGGCAATTAGCACTTCATACATTTATGCGCTGGTGGGAGGACTGAGCCTGAAATCTGAGCTTTGGTAACACTTCTGGTCAAGGTGAAACAGTATAAACATGTTTTTTTGCAGCGCGACTATCAACAGGCATGCGTATGAGCAACATCCCCAGACAGGAAATGTTACTCAGAGGTTCTCTCAGGGACTTTTTTAATGCACATTAGTCAGTGTCTTCGAGTTGATCATAAAGGTTGAGAAGCTGATGCACATATCACTGATGGTAGTGTGTTCACATTTATTCTAATCATCCGCTGAAGCTGGACAAACAGTGAGTCCATCGTCTTTAACGCACTCCTGCATGTTGCAATGTTTTCGTTGCCGTAGCCTGACACCTCGGTCAGAACGACTTCGCATTACATAATATGTTATATGGGTCACACAGAGGTGGGGGGATCGTCCATCAGGCCTCGGAGCGGGGTCATAATCTTCACTGCTGACGCCACTTTAGCTTGAAATGTGTACGGTGGCCATAGTGGCAGCTGGTGCTGATAACTCAGACCTAAGTTCCACCGGCCGCCGTCACTTTGGAAGAGTCTTGAGCCATAAAAAAGAAAAAAACAATTGAAATGAAATGGTATCTTGCACAAAGTCGCAGTTTCAATGTATGAATTTACAATGATTCAACTTTACTGTCTCTAAATGCATTCTGGGTAAAGATTGACTCCTTCAGGCCGTGGTTTCATTGTGTCTTCCCAGATCATGTGGTATAAAGTGTGATATCGTCATACGTCTATTGCTGTTGGTGTCATTGTATCACATTGGATCACTTTGTCACGCAGGATATTTTATTCCATTGTGTATTTCACAATATCTTCATTACATAATTCTGGGTCATATTGCCACCAATAAATCCCATGAGTCACATCAAGATTCTAGACTATAAAGCTGTAAAAGTAAAAATCAGATAGGTCATCGTGGTTTTTCACTTCCTGAGGTTCTCCTGTATCAAAATTCCTGAAGAGTTTCATTGAAAGACATTGAGGCATCTTTTGTTTTTTTTTTACAGGTGGAACTCCGCGCCTCCAGAATGACAAAGTCTCTTGGTATTTGAAGCTCGTTCTCTCGATCAAGCTTTCGATGGGGGTCAGAGGTCGACTCACGGACGTTTGTTTGGTTTTTTTAGACTGCGGGGCATCATGTTTTGAGTGGCTGCCCGAAGAATCCAGTCTTATTTCTGATGTGAAAAACAAGCTTGGAGAGCCCACACTGAAGTTTAAATGCATTAAAGTTGTTTGAAATGTATCAGCGGCCTTGCAGGGATCTTGAAACAGATCAGCGGCAGCGTGCCAGTGGACTGGCACAGAAATGTGGCCTGACTGAAACTGCATGCCCCAGGAAAGTTTTCATATGGGTACAGTTTGTCTCCGACACAGAGAAATGAATCAGCATTCAAACATTGTCGCTCAACAAGAACAAAGTATGTGAAAAGGAATGGAAAACCTGCTGTGTGAGTTCTTTTTTTTTTTTTTTCTGGTTTGGTCTCGGCTTCCGTGCCCTTTCATGGTCATGTCCCTCGTCTCTTCATTCCTTCTGACACTGGCCTGGCACACTTTGTCAGAAACCAGGTCTCAGTGACCGTACTGGCTTTAAACTCGCCGGAGAATAATGCAACTGTTCGATAATAAGTAATCTGTATCTTTACTATCGTCAAATCCCCAGCAGACGTGAAGCACTATCTATGCAGGAAGGTCCACAAATTCTTATTATATCGCCCCTGATTGATTCACACATGAATCAATTTCAATGCGGTTTAAGAGTTCAGAGATTACAGCATCAAGATTCATTACATTGGTCAACGAGCTGATAAATAACCGTTTGAGGGTGAAAGAAAGGAAGCTGAAAGCAAGAGTCAGTTCTGAAATCTGAGGAGGAACGGCTGCTTCAAATGGAATAACAGTATTTAGTCACTTTCCACATTCCCTCCATACCAAATCTTGGCTGGAAGCAACATTTCAGGAACACGTATGAACTAATCTCAGCCCCCCTCTGAAGATAAGCAGATCCCAGATCCAGTCGGAGGCAGGAAGAGGAAGGAAAAGCAGGTCAGCCGAGCCACTGTGCCACCGCCGCCGAGCACAGATCAGATAGGAGCCGGGCGCCGGCTCGGCTTTCTCAACAGGCCCGTCAATCACGGGCCCCACCTCGCCGACTCCCTCTGTTCTTCCCGCGGAAGGCCTTTCCGCTTGTCAGAGGACGCAGCCGCCGCCTCAATGCGAGCGCGAGCCCCGGATCAGTTGGGGAGGGTTTCTCGATTGTGTGTCATGTCAGGAGCCGAGCCTCCGCCGATTACGGCGGGTGTCATCATCATCCGGAGGCTTCAAAGAGCGAGGAAGAGGGGAGAAAGTGGAGGTGCCGGGGCGGGAGGGAGGATCGGCGCGCCGTGCAATAGGAACAGGCAGCTGAGAGGGAACTCTCGTACTTGTCATCACAACTGCGCGTTGCTGAAAAGTGCGAGGCGGCGCGGGGCGTCTGACTGCAGCAGGCAGGCTGCAGGCGAAGCGGCAACAACAATCTAGAGCAACGGCGGCAAAGAACAACAGCTCACGGAGAAGAGACAGGTGGAAGAGGACAGGCCTGCGGTATCACGGTGTGTGTTGCGTGTGTCTGTGTGTCTGTGTGTCTGTGTGTGTGTGTGGTTCTTTCACGGAGAGGGCACTTTACTGCCCCCCTGCAAGTTTTTGAAAATGAAATTCATAATAAGATCACATTAAAGCAGTCAAAGTAATTCCTGTCATGAATTTAATAAGAGTTTTAATCTGATTAAACCACCATTTGAAAACATTTCCTTTATACCGAGCCGGGTGAGCCACTCAATTAGTATTATAATTTGTGCAGTTCATCACAGAAACAACTGATTCGTGCTATCATCAGCAGTTCCCTGCAAGACAGGGGGGCAGGGATCTCCATCCGGGGGCGCTCCAGAGTCTGAAGTCTCATGGCCATGGGGCTGCCTTTTCTTCCCAAAGCCTCCTGGATTTAAAATAAGTGTGACGAGACAAGAAAGCCTCGTAAAATGGGTCTTAGAGCAAAATCATAAGGGACAACAGCTGCAGACATATAAAAAAACTGATATTTCAAATGAATATCTTCCGATTAGAAGAGAAATCGTGATTTTTAAAACCAATGGATGAATGTGAAAAGCATGAAGAGATCCAGAGTCTGAGAGGGGTGAGAGTTTAGGCACCTGGTTCTTTAGATTAAAAAATATTAATATGTGGTTCTTTACTTATGTAGGCCAAGCACAACTAAAAAAAAAAAAAAAAAAAAATCAGGGTCAGTATTCATATGGAAACTTCTAGAAACATGACTGAGCTGCATCACATGCCTCATTTCAGAGATAAAGCTCTACAAACAGCCGGTTTTCTTTGAGTGTCATATACTGATAGCATCAGTAGATTGTTAAACTACGGTTGAATGTAGCTGTGTTAAGTAACGCGGTTGCAGAAATTAGGACAAATGGAGGAGTTTGTAAAAGGTGTATTTTTTCCCCTCATTTTGCACCAGGTGTGACAAATTCTGGCGGTGGAATTCATGTTTCATATGCTCTGAGACAAATGGTGGCACTGAATGACTCGCCATCAGGCTTTCTGCAGGCCTGATGATGACGGATTCTTCGGATTCAGGTGAGCTGGGGCGGAAGTCATCTTACAGATGTAGGACAGTGTCCCTTCAAGACCAGGGCTCGACGCGCGTGAGCTGAACTGATGGATGGTGTCGGTTATTTTAGAGGTGCAAAGCCTCTGAGTGTTTTTCAAATATAGATTTTAAACATATTTACCTATTTTACTGCATTATGCAGTATAATAGTGCCACTCCAGAGAATGTTTCTTTTTGTCGGTCTTTAGGTAGGTGGCACATAATTCATATATATGCTCAAATTTACTCTAATTTTCCAGATTTCCAAGCATTTCAGTGACTGCCCTATAACCCACAATGCATTGCAAAAAAAAAAAAGAGGTTACATTCTCATTTATTGAGGAAGTTTGATTTCTTTTTTAAATATTCCAACAAGGTTGAATTATTTTTGCTTTAATTGAAAATGAAAAGCTGGGCTTGTGACTGATCTTCTCTCAGTAATTAGAGCAGTCCCGGACCCGGAGCGCCGCTGCCCTGCGTGCTTCACATGCCACACGGCTCCAAGACACCTGATTACAATGAGTAATCTGCTATCAGGCTTTCTGCTGTGCGTGATGGCGGCACAATAATTACATTCAGGTCACTCTGGAGTGGAGAGACATGCAAAGGTGCAGGACCGTCCTTTCCAGTCTGGTGACCAGACCCAGTCCTGCTCAGCGTGCATGTTTTAGATGCAGTAATGCTAAAGAAAAAACTGATTTAATGAGAAACTGATTTTGGCTTTGTGAGGTTTGATTAAGGAAAAGAAGTGATCATAAATAAACCTTTATTTCAGCAGATGGGTCAACTGAGGGATGGTGCTGCGCCGGGGAAACGCAGCGTGAATCTGGGGTATCCAAGGAGAAAGAAGCTTTGATGCCTCTGGTCTTGGCTGATATTTTTGGGTCTTTAGTATTTAAGCTCCTGGCATCAACTTGGAATCGAAAACGTTGAAGCTTTAACAGTCGGCTGACTGGAATCTCACTCAAAACCTCACCTGCCACTTGCCCTTTCAAGTTTTCCTTGTTGTGTTGCAGAGTATATATGATTAAAATGTAATTTTCATCATTATGGTACTACCAAAACCTACTGGAATCTCATCATAAACCCAGTTTTAATGATCTGTTCTGATAGACAGTGAAATGAAAACATAAAACGTTCCTGCATGTTCTTACACGCTCACTCTGACAGCATGAGTTCAAGAATGTGTGGAAAAAAATTAATGTATTCTTATAATTTTTTTACAATTTGCTTAGCAGTTTTATTGGGGCGGATTTCAGTCTCTTGATGGGCCGGTTTTGGCCCACGGACCTTATGCTATCACAGCCATGATATAAGAGCATGCAGGACGGATCCCGGAATGACCACTCCTCTTCAGCGTGGGTTATTTATGGCTCCGGTGGGAATAAAAGACGCACAAAATGCAAATTGCAGGAGAGTCTGGGCGGTTAATGTCTTTGAGGAATCACGCGCTCATCCCGGAGGAAGCTTTATAAAACGACCCGCTTTCACCATCAAATCTCTCTAAATCTGTGCAAAAAACCAGTCCGGGGCTGTCTAAAGGCTTCGCCTTTTGAATGTGAGAGAATAAAACGTGAAAAAAAACAGAAGCGCGGACCGGATTCGCCTCTCCGTAATTAGACTGGCTGCGCACGAACGTGTCTGCGCGCGCCGGACTCCGGTTTGTGTGTCTGCGTGAGTAATAGCGCTTCCCCGGTGAATGCCTCCCTCTAGCCTATAACCCATTATGTGCAGTCAGGAGGCGGAGGCGCGGTCGAGGCAGGGCGCACGAGCCAGAGGCACGCACGCTCCATTAGCGGACCCACTGCCGCGTCACTCTGCCGGTAATTTGCGTAACGAGATCGGAGCGAGCCCCGTCTGTCGGCCGGCGCGGCGTCTCTCCGCCCCCTCCTCCCTCCGTCCTCCCTCCATCCTCCATCCCTCCCCCCCCTTCCTCCATCTCCGTCCTCTGTTTTCCTGCCTTGTTTCCGATGCAGCCCGCAGCAGCGGCGGCGGAGGAGGAGGAGGAGGAGGAGGAGGAGAGGAGGAGGACCGGGAGAGACGGACGGGAGTGTGTGTGCGCGCGATGCTCCCACGAATGCGGTTTCCTCTCCGCGTTTTCCTTTTTTTCAACGTCCTCGGAGTTCCGTTTTCCACCGATACCCAAGCGCCATCATGTGGATGAGGATGGAATAAAAAAAATAAAAAATAAAAAACATCGTTGGTGCGTCTGTTCTCCTCTGTGAAACACGCACACTTTTGCCATTAAAACAATTACATTTCATCATTTTTATTATTGTTTCCTGATAACTGTGAATGATGTTTGCTTCTTTCGTGACACAGAGAGAGTCCAGAGTCCAGGTCGACCATGAGGCACTTATTAAATCCCCCTCTTCATTATTCTCGCCCTCCTTCACCCCCTGCTGATTATTAATAACGAGCAGCTCCACCTACTGCTGCTCGTGGTTCTCCATCTGGAGAAGGGCGTATATGAGAAACACCCCTCCTCCCCCCAGAGACATGGCCACTGCATGTTTATTTCTTTTTCTTTAGTTATTGTTCATATTAACCCCCAGCTTGAGGTTCTCTTTAATTTTATTTTTTATAAACTGATTATTTTATTCAGACTCTAGTTATGATTAGGGAATGTTCAGTTTCTTTAAATTCTTGTATTTGGGAGCTGATGAGACTCCGTCTCATTCTTCGTTGGCAGGTTGGTGGAGCCCTCCACCAGATATCCTCAAAACCTCCCTGTCCGAGGAGCCCCTCCGTCTCATACATTCAACTATCATCAAGGAAGTGTTTCAGATCTAATATCGGACTGTCAAAGACACTTTGTCAAAAGAAAACTGTCAATGGGAACGTGTTGTTGTTGTTGTTGGTGGTGTGGTGGTGGGAAACTGAATTCAGAAATCATCCAACTTTTCACTTTTATCTAATGTGGTTCATCTACTTAACATAAGGCATTTTGAGTTTTGAAAAATGAAACATAATTAGCTTTATAGCATTTATCACTATATAATTTGAGGTCAGCCATGAATGTGACCTTATGAACTCCTGAGGTTAAACATATCAACCCTGGTCCCGACTTAAATCACAGACAATCACTTCAGAAAGTTTTCCAAAGATAATACAGTGTTTGTTTCATAAAGCAAGTCCTCACAAGGTCTTAATGTCAGAAACGGTCCCTGTGAAAATATCTGAAAATGGATAAAAGAGCACAAAAATATATTTGAATTAAATAAATTACAAGTTATTTTCAGTCCAAAATCAACACCAGCAGAAAAACAAACACCCCCGAAACAACAGAGTTATTCAGTATATTTATTGATAATAAGACCACTGATGGTGAGTTAGTCGATAGTAGACAGCATGGTGCTTCTCGAGTGTCTAGTGACCCCATGTGTAAGCGGGATGGTATTACAATGTAGTATTTACAGGACATTATCTGTTAGAGAAGTAAAATAAGTTTCAGAGTATTGGAAAACATACATTCACTAAATAAATTTACAGCTTCAGAGCAAAGTTTTTTTTAAAAAAGCCACAACGAAATACTGACCAAAACTGAAGACAACAGGTTCCACCAAACCGGAACTCTCTCTCTCTCTCTCTCTCTCCTCTCTCTCTCACCTCTCACACACCACACCTCACACACACCCACACACAAACACACACCACACACACACACACACACACACACGGTCACAGACGAACAGAATCGCACGCACTCCTGAAAGAGAGACGGGGAACTGGTTTGGTGGAAGCGAAGTGTGAACCTGCCGACCAAACTAGAATAAATATACCGCTGAACTGAAACAGCTACGTGTTGCGTGTTCTACTCCCAACGAAACATCGGCCACAAGTATTTTTCCAGTGCGAGCTTCCTATAAACTATCAAACGAATACGGATTAAACAGCACAGAGTGCGGATTCAAAACCGCGACACAACACCGAGGGCGTCAGGATGAGAAACGTTACGTCATATAAATTACATTTGCAGTACATATCTACAGATGGAGGTGATGGCGGCGGGGCGAAGCACGACACAGAACCTGGTAGATACTGGCTGAACGCTGAGTCCTGACCTCTGACCTGACCTCTCTCTGGAACAGACTGCTGGCTTTATAGTCCAGGAGAACACAAGTCGTGATCCCTGTGGCTGGATATGAACGCAGTAGGCTAAAAACAAAAGATGCTGCGTGTTGTCTTTCTTTGAAAAGAAGAACTCGGAAGATCAACAAGTTCGACTCTGAGATTAAAAAAAAAAATGTACCGTCCAGTTCTTATTGGCTGGTTGATCAGCTTCCTTCTGCACACTGAACGTCTCTTCCTCACAGCAAGACCCTGAGGAGGCCTGATTTCACTGTCGAATAAATTCATCAAAGTAGTCAATCACCTTGTGAAGGGAAAGCAGATATGTGTAATCTTAAAAAAAAAACTGATCTCTGAAAGCGCCGTTCAAAACTAAAGAGTCTGAGACAGAAAACCGATCAGCTCTGTTGAACGAGTCGCCGTTTCTTTATTTTTTTTCTTCTGTCAAACCTGAACTTTTCCACGACAAACAGAATGTCTGTTATCAAACTGAGACTGAGGGCTGTGAGCTGCGATTAAACAGTTTATTGCTTTACTGTGGATGTCATCAGGCCTTCAGGCTCAAGGTCACATGTTGCTGTGATTTTCCCGTAGAACTGACTGACTGTAACTGTTCTGTATGAAGCTGATCCATATTTAAAGCTTCACAGCACAGAACCACCCTGTGCATTCATTTCAGATTAAATCTTTCACTGATATTCAGCCTTCATCTGTCGTTTACTTCAATTAAATATTTTGGAGCAAAAAAATATCATACTTCATCTTCAGGTAAAAATACTCTACAACAACTTTTCCCTTCGTTTTCTTCACCAGATCCATATTTTTGATATAAACTAAAAAAACATCCTCCGCATTAGGACACGTAATCAGCTCACTAAACGGTCACAACCAGAGGAATATACAATGAAGCGCTATAGCAAAGTCCAATGCGAAACTACGCCTAACCTATCAAAGTAACACTTTCAAGCTTCAGTAGTGTTATTCTGTACAAAGGTGTGCGGCCGTCTTGGAGCGACGCTCGGTGGAGCATGCTGCGGCCCGCCCGCTCTGCTCGCTGTGTGCCGTACCGACCCGGGACGAGACGATGCGCGGTGTGGAAAGCTCTGATGCAGCTGTGGTGAGTCAAGGAATGGTGCTTTACAGTAAGGTACATTAAGATATTACATTAAGGAGATCGCAGGCAGAGAGACGGAGGGAGATCGATTCCAATTCCAATCCAGGCGTTTCGTGGAGATTTACTCTGTTCGTGTGACAAAACCCGTCTTCTCTTCATCTCCCTGAAAAGACAGAAACGGGCCACAGAGTTACAGAAGAAACACTGGTAGACGTTCAGACTCCTGAGTCTCTCATAATATTTCTACTGTAAACTGGCTCAACAGACTCACTGGTTCAAATACATTTTAATTCCTTTATATTTAATAAATACCTCAACTCCCTCACAGCATTGAAAACCAATTCTATAGCACTGAACTGCTTTGGCTGTAACTCTTAGTCAGACATCAACCGTCATTTACGCCTTTACAGATGAATCAGAGATATGAGGACGAGCGAGCTGCCGGAGATGCACAAGAAAGGCGGCGCTGAGCGAGGGAGGAATCAAACAAGATTAAATAAATCTGCTAGAGACGCAAAGTGGCACAAAATGTATAGATTCCTCTGAATAGTGAAGCTGAGACCTGAGTGTTACATGTTTTCCCTCCCGGCGGAGGAGGAAGGTGCAGAGAGGTGACATTAGCCTCGGATCAGGAGAGGAAGATTAAAACCGTCTGCAGACCGGGGTCGGGCGGCTGAGCTCGGTAACGCCTGCACCGGGAAAACTGTTTATGGATGCGAGCAGCCTTCAAAGGATGGGCGGCTGTGGTCTTGAAACACACTCCTGACACATCTAACCCTTGTGGGAAGACTTCATTATGCTCGCTCTCGCTCACAAGCCTCTTTAGACTCCTGACTCAGCGGTCGCATTCAGAACGTGGGACCCGCTTTACGACCCTGTGCTGCAGCACTTTATCTGCAGGGACAACAGCCGGCGCCGGAAGTTCCCGGCGGCTTTACGCTCTGGCCTGCGCTGATCTCCGCCTGCTCTCTCACCACGGATACAGCAGACGGCATAAAGGTAGAGAGAAATCCTCCTCACCTGCCACATCACATCAGCTAGACCATCTCGTACTGATTGGCTGTGATGATCCTGGACAGACAGCACGCCAGCAACATGCCAATCAGCTGGAAGACATCAAAGATCACAGCTTCTCAGCACAGGGACCGGCTGCGAGGTAAAACTTTCAATACGGCCTCCGTTTTCGAGGCGTACCTGAGAGAAGGCGATCCCAAACATCACCCCGGCGATGATGGCCATGTTGGTCTCCATGAAGGAAGTGACCAGCTCGAAGCAGCCCTGAAAGGCAGGCGGCAGGTTAGTGTGCAGAGGGCGGAGGGACACGCTGTGATACGTGCAAACGAGGGGTAAGACTGGAATCTGGGAGAGTATCTGAGGCAGGTGTTAGTGTGTGGAGAAGAGAGCCGGTGCGTCAGATGATAAACACCAAGGAGCCTTCGAGGGGCGGGGCGCCGGCGGCGACCACTGACCTGGTGGTAGACTTTGCTGGGGGCCAGAGTTGTGTTGCGGAGGTCTTCCGGGTTGCAGTCGGAGGAGTTGAAGCAGCAGCTGGCAGGAATGCCGTTAGAGGGGTAATACACGCTGGCAAACCAACTGGTGTAGTTATAGACGCCGCAGCAGCGCAGCTGGAAGCAGACAGGAAGAGACGAAGAGCTGAGAGCCGTCTCTCCACCACCGTCACCCGAATCTCTAAGATTTGTGCCACCATGTGCCATTAGTTTTTACAAAGCTCAGTCATGTCTCCGCATAGCCGGATTCCAGAGTTTTATTCATCTGTTCATTTATTTTGCTGCTCACCGGGGGAAAATGTCTCCTATTTGAATTCTCCGTCCTTGCCTCTGCACAGTGATGGTGTCCGCTGCCTGAGAGCTCCTTTCCGGAGTTAAACCAACCAGCCTGCGAGCCGATCACTTTGCCGGTGTCAGAATTTAAACCCATTCCTTTCTCTCCGGCTGTCAGCTGTCATTTGGGTGTCAGATGGATGCGGCTCTTCCCCTCCTCGACTCCGGCGCCGGTGACGCCTTTCAGCCGGCTCATCCATATTCCTGTCCTTCCATCACATCAATCAAGACTCTGCAATCAGTCAGAGTCCTCCTCTGCGCTCTGCAGCAGTTAGACCTAATTGCTGAGACATTCCTGTACGGCTCCTGGCATAACTAACCGTTCTCCTCATCACTTAGAGCCGTTGCTCCTGAGCGGTTCTCTCCGGGCTGGACTCGAGACTCACCCGGTGCTGCAGGTTGTCCACAGCGCGGCTCGCCTCGTCCTCTGCGTTGTAGTTCAGGACTGCGTCGGTGTAGGTTCTGCGAAAGGTTCCCTTGATCTGTAAACAAATGAGAATGTCAGCTGACTGTGTGTGGCTTCATTGTTAGGAAAAATAGACTGATCGCAGTGTTTGATTTGTTTCCTGACCTCGTGGCGAAAGACAAACCCAGAGATCCCCGCCACCAGCTCAGCCAGGAAGACCAGCGACAGAAACATGGCGTACTACAGAGAGAGAGAGAGAGAGAGAGAGAGAGAGAGAGAGAGAGAGAGAGATTTGCATAGTTTGCATGTGAACCGTCTGCCTGAGCTGAATATGATTTGCCTGCGGTAGCACATCCTCACACACACTTGTCCACCGTTAACGGTGGTGGCTGAACGCCTCATCCCTACAGGTCAGCCATTATTTCCTGGCTGCCGAACCCCAGGCGAACTGACCAGCATCTCTACCGCCACCCACTCCCCCCCTGCTGCTGCTGCTACCCCACTCACCAGCTTCAGCATCCATGGGCTCCCCCTGCAGGTGGCGAAGCATCCGAACAGGCCGAAGACGATGATGACGGTCCCGGTGCCGATGAGGACGTACGGGGCGTTGGTGGAGTTGTCGGCGATCAGGGAGATGTACGGGCCCAGCATCAGCTTCCCCCATACTCCCACCGCCAGCAGGATGGCGCCTGTTATCTGCGGGGCGGCGGGTGGAGAGACAGATGAACGTGAAGAGAGAGAGAGAGAGAGAAAGCACAGGGAGCGGAATGAAAGCAGGGAACGGGCCTTTATCTCCGCGCTCCTGCGGAACTACAATAGTTGTGTTTTAGCGGCGTGGCGAGGGGGAGGAGGAGGAGGAGGAGGATCAAGGTGGAACAAGAAAGGAGAGCAATTAGAGTAAGGAGGAGGAGACGGAAGACAGAAGACACAAATTTATCTGGAGTACGGGATGGTGATCACCTGCTCTATGAATATGCCTGCACACACACACACACACACACACACACACACACACACACAGCAAGAGAGAGAGAGAGAGAAAAGAGGGCAAATCAAAGACGCTCTTTGATCCGAGGCGAGACGCTTCCTCCTGTTGCGCCTCTCTTAGCATTTCAAATGAAGGCTGCGGATAAAAGAGCGTGTTGTACGAGGCAGCTGAGGCGGCGTGTGTCTCAGCTGGGGATGTCTTGCTGGCATCGGAAAGAGAGCGGGGTGTGGAACGGCTGCTGATGATCTGACTCCGGCGAGGGCCGACTCATCATACTAATCTCCTTCCTTCCAAGCCGAGGCTGTTTTTCCTCCCGATGCCAGGCCCTCTGGCGAGAGAGGAGGGGGGGGGCAAAGAATATCTCCAACCTCCAAAACTGATAACAATGACGCACTCGGCTCTCTGCAGTTCAGTTCTAGCCACAAGTCTGGAAAAGGAAAACAAGTAATTGATAATATTAAAAGGCTTTCTTCATCTGAGGCGGCCTGGCTGAGCAGGTTAATGATGGCAGTAACAGCATTTACACTTTGCCCCCGTTGGCAGCGAGCGCTCATCACCGCTGGACAAAGGTTTCCACCATGACAAATCCCCAGCCTCTGCGCTCCCATTCACTCCGTTCCAACATATCTATCCACAGTTCTTAATGAAGCTACAAGAGTTTTCATACCAACAGAAGACAATACCAAGTTTCTGTGTTCTGTATGGCACAGAAATGTTAAAGTTGACACTATTTTTTTGTAATAACAAATTCAAATTCATGAAATTGGAATTCGTTTGTCAAAAACTCTCTAAAGTTGACTTGAGATCACTGAAGCTGACTGATCAGACTTCTCATTCAAACTTGTCTCGGCTGACAGAAAACAACCTCCACAAAACTCTCTCCTGACTCAGGTCAGTGATTAGTTTTTTATTCTTTCACTTTTTACATCCCATTACAACAATTCCAACCCTGTGAAGGTTGATGACGCCTCATGTAGACATGAAAGACGCATATTAATATAACAGAAGCAGGATTATTGTCAGGCTAAACTTATTTCAAAACATGAAACTGATTATCGGAGTCAACTCCTTCTCAGAGAACTCCAGACCCCGTCACACTGACCAACGCTCCATCTCAAATGAGCATCTCCACAGCGGGCAGACAGGAAAACATCAACAGTGACTGGAGGGTCACAGTTCTGGCCTTTCCATGAATCTAATTTTAATTATTTGATGCTGTCCGTGTTCTGTGTTTCGTCTTCACCGACTTCAGAGAAACAGGTCTGAACGGACCAGGACTTCCAGCTCGGTGGCTCAATCTGAGCTCATCACCGACACAAGCTGACAGACGGCTGAATCAAAACAAAGAGCTGAAAGTCACTAAAACAAGAACTACAGAGTCCATCATTGAGTCCTTCCACATGATGATTGTTCAGGTTGGTCGTAAAAACAGTATTGATCGGAAGAGTAAATGATCAAAGGTTAGAGCTATCAGAGAAACATTTAACCTAAATGCTTTTTTTCCCGACATTGAAACCGATTTGGTTTTCCCTAGCAATTCCTGAAATGAATCTCTGCCGTCTCTTCTTCTAGACTCTAATGTGCTTCTCATGAGGGATGATAAACCGGGATCATCATCGATCAACAGTTAGCGCTCCGGTGAGATACTGTTTGCGGCTGGCTCACGGATGAACGTCTTTTATGGGCTAATGCCCCAAATTAAATACCTGACAAATAATACACTTCATCACTTTATTGATGCAAAAATCATTATAAAAATCGAGTTCTGCCATAAAGCAGCGCGGTCATTGTTTCACTGGATCACACACAGAAGGCCCGCTGCAGCGGAGCACTCCTCGTCTCAGTTTATAGAATTACAGGGATGGTTTCAGCTTATTTGATGTTACTGGTAACATGAAATGTTTGGCTTTTTAACAACATCCAATTATAATGAAGCAATTTTAACTTGCGCAAAAAAATTATAGTCCAATACGAAGACAGTCAGCTACTTGTCATGAAACCGAGTCGGTTCTGTGTGTGAGCTGAGCGTTCATCATGTAAATTTCACTGTCAGTGTGTGTGTTGGCAGCCCTATTTTACTGGGACTTCTAAAATATTGACAATGTGGCTTTAATCATTAATCATCTGAGAATAAAACCTCAAAAGAAGGAGTAATCCAGCAGAGGAGGGGATACGTTGACCAGAAGAAAGGGGGGGGACGGCCTCCTTTTCAGCTCCAGCCCAGCAGAACGTAATAGAGGAGGCTCCTGATCCAAACCGTCCACAGTCAACCAGGATGCTGTCGTTTCATCCGTCCAGATAACGACACACTCACTGCTCTCGCCCTGAGGCATCACAAACAAAACGTCTCGGGCACAGATTTTCTGTTGCAGATAGATAAAGGATCGAACCATCTCCGCTTTAAGTGTTAATATCGAAGGCAACTGGGAAATCAGGCCCAGCGAGCAGGACTGAACCATCTCTGCTCTGAGACTTCTGCTGCTGAATTCCAAACAGCCTCCTCCTCCTCCGCCTCCTCCTCCTCTCCCGGCCACCCACCGCCCGCACGTTTTGTTTGAAATCCAATGCCCGGCCGGCCACCCTGGTTACAGCGCCGAGTCTATAACGGACGGCCCCTCCCCCTCCCCCCAAGCCCCCTCTTTCCTCCCCCGGCCTAATAAAGAAACAGAAGGTGTGATGACAAAATATGCTGGCGAGGAGACAACGCAGACTTCGCCACCTGCTCCGCATGCCGCCGTCCTGCCAGCCCGTGCTTCTCACACCATCCGCCGGCGGTGGAGCCGAGGCCCGACGCCGAGGTCGCCCGGTGCCGGCGGCCTCTCCCAGACCCGCCGAGCCGCGAGACACTTCAGCACTCCGGGCGCCTGAAACCCGACGCCGCCGAGCCAGAGGACCATCCAATCCAGACTAAATATAAAAGTTCATATCGGTGACAGCAGAGCAAGACTGCAGGGCGAGCGGTGAGGACACGCTCCCAGCTCCAGCTCTGCTCCACTAACTTACAGCTTTCAGTAGCTAAAGGCCAAATATTAAAATCTCTTTTCACTTCGTACAGCTGGAGAGCCTTCCTTAGGAAGCAGAGTTTTAGCCAAACACATTATAAACAGATAAAGCCCTCCTGTTTGCTTTTATTAAACAATTGTTTTCCTTGCTGTCGCCAGGCAGAATGAAGTTCCTCAATAATCTTCAATTACGGCTAAAAATGACATTCAGTCACACGCTTTTGTGTTTAGCCTGACTAATATGTGATCAGCGATTCCTATTATTTCTTGCTGGATAGATGTCAGATCATATTTGAAGAAAAACCTGCTAATCAAAGAGTAAATAGAGATGAAAATCCAAAGCACTGAAAACAAGACGAGGAGAAATATTATTTTACTCCTCATCTCAAAGTGACTTCTCCCCAAATTCATCTGGAGTGGGTGAAATCCGAAGATGCCGGTGTTAAATAAAGCGAGGCAGAAGCTTTTCTTCAGACCAAGCAGCACCGCGAACGCGGCGTTGTAATAATAACTCGTTTTGGTGTGAAGACGAGCTGCAGAGGACTTCAGTGAAAGTCCACCGGAGGTATTGACTGGGCTCTGGAGTGATACATGAGCCCCGGCAGAGTTCCTCCTTCGTACGGTTGCGTATTAAAAGCATTTGGATTCAAGCCTTTGTAACAACAGGGATCATTTATTTGTCTAGTTTACAGTAAAAATCTGCCCTAATATGTAACAGCAGATTAAATCACCAAATCCACTTTAGAAAGAATCAAGACTTCAATACCAACGCAATCTTCACAATCTTATTGATGAAGAAGCATGTCCTTTGTGTAACCAGCTTTTTGTTTTCAGACTTGTTTCCATCTAGACTGAAACATTGCGTCAGAAGAATCACTGTGTAGAAATCCCATCGTGTGCTCGACTCCTCCGTGTCTTACTGTATTTTTGTACATTTTCATTTAAATCATGAAGCAGAAAGATTAAATTCTTTGGCTCTTGCCACACAGTTGCTAGGATTTGTGCATTGAGCTCATCTGTCATGATGAACCACTGCACACGTTTGTGTTTTGGGTTGCCTGTCGGGCTAAAAGAAGCGGTTTGAAGGAGTCTCTGGAAGGCGCTGAGCATTTATCACCATTTTCAAACATCATCTGCAGCTCCTCGCTAATTTGGTAATCAATAAAACAATTTACGGAATAATGATGATAAAAATATGCCGACCAAACCGCAGAGCACAGCTATGAAACGAGGAAGAGGGAAAAAAATCAGCTGCGGTAGTGTAATGAATTCCCTACAGTAGAATGAGGAAATAAAACAGAGAGAAATAAAATCTGAGGAGCTTCTTGAGAGTGAAGCTTTCCTGCATCTCTTATGAGCAGCGTAAAACTATACTTTAAAAAAGGTGTGTAATTGGTTTTTTTTTTAATTATTAATAACCAAATGCAGGAGCCAAACATGTGGAATCAACACAAAAACACAACTTTAAATAAGAAGTGCCTATTTGAAAAAACCAGTAGATACAGTAGAACATCAGTGACATTGATAATCATTACTAGGGCTGATTTGTTGTTATTTACAAAGTCAATATTCTGAATTTTCTCTTCATCCAAGCTCATCCTCTCACATCTGGTTGCTCTTTAGTTCCCAACAACTGGTTTGTAACCGGGCGTCCTCTGAACCAGAGTGACTCCTGTTTCCTGGTCATCCATTATGAGTGAGGCAGACAGGAAGTGTTCAGGCCCGACCCGAAGGCCTCCACTGACCCCGGATTTACCCTTCAGCAGCGTCGATACCGGGACGGAGCTACAAGCTCTCTGAAGAGCTGAAGGGTAAGACCGCCAGATGTTTACAGGACAGATGTTGAGGACAGCGACGGATCATGGGAGCAAATGGAAACCATGAAAAGTTCCCATGAAGAGCATTACGCCTGAGCACGTCTTGGGAAGACAGCTGAATGGGAAGAACTGGACCATCAGCACCTGTGTCCTGCCAGTCATCACAACCTCCTCTGGCATCATGGGAGACTGAGGCTACAGACACAGGCTAAACCTCCACGGAGGCTGCAGGTGGACAATAGAGACCGAACTAACAACCTGCTTCTACGTCCATCAGGACAGAGGAAAGAATAAAAACCTTTATGGAGTAATCCCAGGCCACAGCACTGCTGAAAGAAGAAACCAAGAAATACCGACATCTGAGGGATCAGCTGGAGGAGGCACGAGAAGTGAAGGTGACGGCAGCCCCCGTGGTAATCCGATCACTCGTGGCCGTGACCCTAAAACGGCAGGGTGTCATGGCCGCAGGCCGTCTCCAGCAGGCTCAGGAACAATGACCGATAGGATCTCTTTTCAGAAGAGAAGTCCGAGGAGCAGGGGAGCGTGAAGCTCAGGTCTCCAGTCCTCCTACATGATGGACCACAACACCGGCTTCGGTCTCAATTTATACATGAAGGGCTGAAAAAGTCAACATAACTTCAAACTGCAACACTTTGACTGAGGTGAATGTGACCCACACAGACAGATTTTATACTAAATATCATACATAAATATAGACAAAGACTTCCAGATGCTCATAGAATAATCACGGTAATATAAATGAAAATATACAATAATTTATATATAAAGGGAAAAATGCACTATAACTTCAACACGTATGCAAATGAATTAAATGCACGGCACATCTAAATGCTAAATATTAGGGAACAGAAAGACGCGCGAGGCCATTGCATCCGGTAAACAGCTTGTGTCAGTGTGCAGGATTTCATTTTGGGGTGTGGTAAATAACGAGCGGTGTGTGAGAGAGTGAAAAACATCCAGTTCAGTCTGAGTGAGGTGGATCGGCCTGTCGGGAGGGCTCTCTGAAATGCACAGTGTGTGTCCAGAGGGAAAAGGGGCTCGGATCGGGCCTGATCGCGGACACCGGGCCCTGCACGGAGGTCTGATCGGACCGAGATGTTCGCATCTGACAGCGACCATGATGCGATGCGCGCCGCGCGCCGCGCGCACGCAGACGCCCACAAGCAGCCCGCATTTTTATTATCATCATCACTATTATTATACACAAGCAACCTGCACGGCTGGAAAACGGACATCCAACGCGGCAGAAATCGATAGACGATCGCGGTCCGATCCGCGCCTTCGAGCCTGAAGCATCGCTCGGTGATGCTGGCCGCGCACTGCTTCATCACGCACAACAAAAACACGGAGCGCGGGGGTCGAGATGGACTCCCGTCGCTCCACATTTAGATAAAAAAAAAAGAAAACAGAGGGAGAGAGGGGGGTTGGGGGAAAGAGAGAGGAGGGGGTACGTACCCAGAACACGAAGGAGTAGACGATCAGCAGGTTTTAAGGCAGGTGATGACCGGTTTGGTCTCCATTGTGGAACAACGTGTGGAATAGCGGCAGCGGAAAAACACTGAAGCGTGCGCTCTCTCTCTCTCTCTCTCTCTCTCTCTCTCTCTCTCTCTCTCTCCTCTCTCTCTCTCTCTCTCTCTCTCCTCTCTCCTCTCTCTCCTCCTCTCTCTCCTCTCTCTCCTCTCTCTCTCTCTCCTCTCTCCTCTCCTCTCTCTCTCTCCTCTCTCTCTCTCCCTCTCTCCTCTCTCCCTCTCTCTCTCTCTCCTCTTCTCTCTCTCTCTCTCTCTCTCCTTCTCTCTCTCTCCTGTCTCTCTCTCTCTCTCTCGAGCTGCGGTTTGCGCCCTCCGCGCGGCGTCGCTAGCAGCATCCGGACCGGACCGAGGCTCCACCGAGGACTTCACACGCTCCTTTATTTTAACTCATTCTCTGCTGAGATTGCATGTTCTACCTACAAAGGTCCGTGGGTCAAAAAAAAAGGGCCGTGAGAGAGTCCTATCAGGCCATTTGGGGTTGTAATTGTTTGGCTGTGTGTGAAATATAGACATTTTAATCACATTTCTTCACACACAACAAAGAATTTTACAAGTTTTTAATTTTCTAATTAAAATAGAACGGAAGTGAAAGACTTTTAATGTGAAAAACCATAAATGCCGACTTCATGTGAGACAAGAGTGGTGTGAGTGAGAGTGGCGGTGAATGAAGCTCTTTGAGAAGCCTTGATGGAAGAGCACTGAGTAGATACTGTCTGCATTTAAACAATCTGGTCATCCAGAGTGAAGTGAGTGTCTGGAGCTGCTGTGCAGGGAGAGCAGGGCTGCTTGACACATGTTACACTCATTAAAACAGCTTCAGTAATAATTCCTACATTAATTTAAACATGTCCATGGCATTCTCCAACTCTTTGTAACAAAAAGTAACTATCAGACACTGAGGCGTGTGTTGTCGCAATGTTATTTTATTGGGTAATTTAAAAAGAAAAAGGAAAAAGTCAGAACTAAACTTGAAAGTTTAATTGCACTGACAGGTGATATGTGGTACATTACCTGTGAAAAGAGGTAAAGTGATTGATCTTACAACCGTAAAGTTTTTTTAATATAGTGGTTTTTGTGTATCTCATGGATGTCCAGAAACTTGTGGAATGGATATGATGATGGCACTACACAGAATAAAAGGAGCTGAATATTTCTAATCCAAGTGAACCAAGCACAGGTAATATACTGTAGTTTCATTATTAGTGTCACATTTTAATCTACATTTTTTTTGTCAGTCTGAAGTGCTCCACATTTATGGACTGAGCAGGAAAAAAAGCTGTTTTGGTTGACAATTTTATATAACAGCCTTTGAGAAAACAATCGACGCAACTAAAGCAATTTCAGGAGATACAAAGACTGCTTGATAATGAATGAAGCTGCAGGTTTTTTTTAAACATTTTCTTTTATTCAGATGAACCATTAGTGTAAAAAGAAAACTGAGTACAATAACAAGCAATAAATGTACAGAACAAGGAAATTTTTCAAAAATTATTTTAAACAGGACCCACGATGAAGATGATTAGTGTTATTTCCCTCGGCTGTCATGTTTTAACAGCACTCATCCGCCATACCTTTGACCCAGAAAAGAAAAATAGGTCAATCTGAGTGATTCAGAAGCAACAAAAAGAAACAGAACACAGCCTCATTAATAATGGAGAGGTCACGGTGTCGCCTGACAGGCCGCCGTGTGAGGAGCTGCTGCTCAGGCGGGAGCCTCACCAGTCTGACAGTTAAATCCCACTTCCACCGTCCATGAGCCAGGTGTCGGTCCCTGAGGAAGACCGTCTCTGCAGGTTTATCACAGAGGAGGACGGGCACCTGGCGCGCCAGCTCCTCCAACGCCGGTAAAGATGTGCAGAAGAAGTGCAGATGGGAAAGACGATGGAGGAAACATATGGCCGCACTCAGTCATAGATGATTGTGTTAACTGACTGGTCTTTTTTCTAAATAAGTAGATTCACTGGTCCTAAAAACAGGGAAAGTGGAGATAAAAGAGACAAAAAAAGGCTGCTGCTGCTACCAAGCTTCTTAATCAGCAGACGCGGTCTTTCTTGACCAATTAGATTATTGTTGTCAGGACGCGCTGTTTACGGCTGTGATGGTGGACGGCCTGTGACGGCTCATTAGCGGGCTGAAAGACAGCCTTCAGCGCACGCCAGAGTCAGCAGACCTGCTGCTGTCAGACTCACTGATCTGACTGAAAGTTTCCAGCCCAGACCACACTCGGTCTTGTTTTCCTGAGCGTTTAACCACATCGCGTGAATCTTCATGGAGCTGAAGTGTTGACATGAAGGCCCGGCAGCCGACTCATCATCCACGGCTCTTCAAAGATGGATCCCTATCAGCTTCTTTGTGGACTTAAAGCCTGCATTTTTCTTTAAATTTACATAGATTACAATATCCAAGCATCAAATCTTTAAATATCTGCAGCATTTGTGAATTCTCTTGAAATATGAGAAAGAAGCTAAATAATTGTTGCCCACATTTCAGTTAAATGAAGGACGTATCACTGCAGGTTAGATTTTTGAATCTTTAATACAAAAAAAAAACAAAAAAAAAACTGTACATACATCTATTGGTCACATTCAATTCGTACCTTTGTCTGGAGAGAACTAAAACCACAAAAACAAGTATTAAAAACAAAACAAAAAACCAGACAAACACATCAACAGCCACATGACAGTGCAGTTAAATTCAAGTGTGTTCAGTCAGTAGGAAATACTCGGTTGCTCCTGGAAATACATTAAAAGTGCTGCTACAGACGGTAAGGACAGACGGCCTCGTGCTAGAACAGGGTTACTCAGTGAATCTGACTGTTTTTGATGGTGATGCTTCAGGAGTCACGTGGAATTAAAAGAGTTTCCTCACTGAAGCTCCAGATGAAGGTATGTGTTCATCTACCTGAGAAATAATCCAACTTAATGAAGTTCAACTGAGGCAAACTGGACTTGATTGAAATGGCGTTTATAGTTTTCTAACTACAAAAACAGTTTTTGCATTTCTAAATGTGCAGATTTGAAGTCCACAAATAATACTGACTAAAAGAAATGTTATGAGTGAAAACAATCTTCACATCATCATCTTAATGATTTTATGAAATCTACAATATTTTGGGGAAATGATGAGGTTCCAGCAGTTGATTCCTTGCTGCTGTTTCCGCCTGGTGGCTGTGATGCATGTCGGTGTTATCTGCTTGGCTGTGATGCACACCGGCAGCACTAAGGTGTTTACGTTTTGGATTTGTGTGTGTTCTCAGGTCACGATTGCTGATAGCGGGACAGACTTTAACCTGTGCAGTGCGACAGTCTGACTGCGCCTCTCTGAAGGAGACGTGCACTGAACAGCAGCACAGCAGGAACGTTCAGGAACAAGAGCCAACATCTTCTGGAATGAGGCCGAGAATGTAAAATAAAACTGAAGAGGACCGTCCCGATCACTGCTGCTTTTCACAATAAAAGTTCACACTGGTCGTCCTCACAATTCACATCACAAAGTCATTCTAAAATGAGGTGAAATCTTCCCACAATCAGTCTTGCTGAAGCAAGAAAAAAAAAAAAAAAAAACTGAGAAAAGAACGTGTGGAAATGGCCTAATTTAAGCCTCTGGCGTTATAATTTTCTCTCAACAGCAGGCAGCTCAGGTTCCCTTCACTTCCAGGCTTCACCTTTTCAAAGCGCTCAGAGCCCCGCCGCCCCGCCGCCACCGCTCCCTACACCGAGCCAAACTCGGCCATCCAGGCTTCGTACTTCTCCAGGTCTGCGGCGGAGACGGACTTGGAGATCTTCTTGAGCGTCAGGGTGAAGTCCTCCATGGTGACGGGCATCTGCAGCTCGTCTTTGGAGAGCGCCCGGATCTCCTCGGGCTCAGACCCTGGATCCGGCGGCGCATCGCCATCATGGACGCGTCCCTGAGGTGCAGAGAACAACACGGCAAACTCTCCTGAGGATCTGAAGGGTTATCAGGACGCTGTGTGTCTATTCTACACACAACCTGAGTCCGTTAAACAAATCAGAGATAACATGAAATACGTTCCAAGGTTCCCACAACAAAGAACACGGTTTTGGGGCAGAACCTGGAATAACTGTGTCACTGTGAGCAAACATGGAAAACAATCCAGTATCTCTTTTCCCAGACTATGTGGAAGATAATATGATGATATGGGGTCAAAGGGCGAGCTGTGCTGTAGATAGACTGTTGTTAATGACTGATCCTGATGCAAACATTTAAAGTGTCACATAAGATTTTAAATTCTTGAAACGTATTCTTTGTAAGTCAGCTTATGTATCTGATCCTGCCTGTGTTTTAATGGACTTGACTTTATTTCTATAGCGTTTAAAAGCAACCGTAGCAGAAACAAGTCTAGCATAAAAACAAACAATAAAATCCTTCTGTGTGTAAATCATGAAATCCAGATACATTAGATTTGCAGTTAAACTCAAACGCATGAGGCTCTGATTCTATTATATCATCTTGTGAATATAAGTGTCTTCATACTGAACTTCAAGGATAGATTTTCATAAACTTGTGCATATTTTTTTCCATCCAACGCGATCTCGTTTGTCGTGCCACACTGGTATGATCACATTTCTTTTTTCTACTCTGTCGCATTTCCATTCATGACTTCCGATCCGTGACACCGACCTGCACACGTTGGTGATGTCTGCTCCCGAGTAGCCTTCGATCTTCTCCGCGATGAGATCCAGGTCCACGTCCGCGCCACCTCCACCTCCCTCAGGTTGATCTTCAGGAGCTCCACACGGCCAACGGCTGCTCAAAAACCAACCTGATTAACCACAACACCACGGCTACGCACGCAAGTGTTAACTTCAACTATTCTCATCCCTGTAGGCAGGGGGATGTAGATCCGCTTCTCCAGCCGCCGCCGCAGCGCTTCATCGATGTCCCAGGGAAAGTTCGTGGCGGCGAGGACCATCACCATCTTGGAGGGGTCGTCGTTCTCCGAGGCTCCTCCCACACCTGACCACACAACAAGTTAAAAGTGCTCTAGGCAGGATTCCGCATCTCCGCCATCTTGCTTAGGTTACCTAAGCAAGATGGCGATTTGACCCATCTAAGATGGCCATTTGAAACCCAGCACAGCCAATCCTGTCCTTTTCTCTGACATCACGCCCTTACGCAAGTTAAGCCCCTCCCACAAGAACGTGCGACGAACGCCCCTCACCAATCACGGTTAGAGCATCAGGGCTCTTCTGATTGGTCAAAGATACCTGGAGCTGTCAGATTCTTTTCAGCTCAGAACAGAGACAGATGGAAACGCTGCGCCCTCGCGGTAGTGCAATTATGCTACACTCCTAAAGGATTATCAATATACTCTAACATTTAATCCAAAGAAAACACAGAAAAATTAGCATTGACTAGCAAAATCCTGCCTACAGCACCTTTAAAGCGCTGAAGTTAAACCAGAATGCGTCTCACTGTGCTACTGATGAGGCGTCCAGTATTTATTCTGGGATGATCTACATCGTTTACATCTGTTTTAAACCACTAAACCAAAGGAAGGACAAATAAAACGTTTAAGCTTCCAAAATCTGACTTCTGATTTTTCTGATGAAAATTATTCTCAACAACACTAGACTGTAAAATGTCTGATTTCATATCTCCCAGATAAACGTCCTGCATGGTGTCAGGCTCCTGTCTCAGTTTAACTCACCATCCATCTGAACCAGCAGCTCAGACTTCACCCTGCGACTGGCTTCATGCTCATCAGAGGTTCCTCTCCTGCCACAGATGGAGTCGATCTCGTCGATGAAGATGGTTGTCGGGGCATAGAATCGAGCCTGAGAGAGCACAGAGAGAGAGCAAACGGTTTCTGGTACGAAATGCTCAAATAAAAAAAAGAAAAGGAAAGATCATTTTGAGGTAAGAGAAACAAATATCTGAAGGACAACTGTTGAAAGTTATAAGCTACACTGTTTTAGTCAGCCTTTTGGGAGAAAGATCAGAGTTAAAAGAAAGGTGAAGAGCCTCCAGTGAGAAGGACTAACAGAGAGTGTTTGGTGGAATTTGTAAACAACACAGCCTTGAGGGAAACATGTATCAGATGGCAGCTTCCATCTGCTCACAGGGATTTAGTGTGTGTTACCTACCAGCTTCCACACACACTCACCATTTCAAACAGCAGACGAACGAGTTTTTCCGACTCGCCTCGGTACTTGGAGGTCAGAGTGGAGGAAGAAACGTTGAAGAAAGTCGTTCCGCATTCTGTGGCCACGGCTTTGGCTAACATGGTCTTCCCGGTCCCTGGAGGGCCCACCATCAACACGCCCTGAAACGGAACGGGGACGGTCTTCAGAAACCTCTAAGCCATGTAAAGCCCACATTAACACTTCATTTTCTTGCTCTGCTTTTCTGTAACCATTATTTGCAATTTATGGTAAATATCTACAACATTAAACAAAAGCCAGACTCATATCTCTTCTGCAATAACGACAAATACCACCGCTCTGCCGTCCCGGCTTTTGTCTCCTCCTGTGGAGATTACACCAGCCACAAGAGGAGTGTTGATAACAATCTACGACGGAACCTGAGAAACGCTGAATACTCCAGAATCCATTTATGCTAATGTGTCGTGAAATCCCCGTGGGACGGATCAGACAGATTTTCCACATAAAGCCCGGACGCAGACGGGGGGACGATCAAAACCTCAGCAGGAGCAGGTGGGAGTGGACGGACCCCTGCAGAGAGCGCTCCAAACGCTCGGAAATCCTGGAAGACAGACGGATCTAAAAGGTAAAGGCCAACCGAATGTGGCTGAATGTCAGAGCTGACAAAATGAAGTCCTTCAGTTCGATGCCAGTTCTTTTTAAAAAGTTGTGCTGTATGAATCCGACCCTCGTATCGCCATCCTTCTGCTGCTGACAAGAGTTTGGCAGCTTGCTCCTCATTAGCAGAAGTCCCAGATTGTTAATGATCTCTCAAAAACTGCAGGAAAGCAGACAAGTTGAGCTTTTGCACAGTTCAACACCAGATTTCCTCTGTATGGCCATCCAGTGACAGACCAGACTCACCAGCTCCTCACACACGCCTGCTTTAGAGCTGAAACTGTCTTGAAGAAACGGGTTGAAGAACAGTTTCAAGACGCCGGCACCTACTCATGAGAGGGTTAAAGGGGAAGATGCATACGCATATACCAGAAAACTGAGGAGCTCTGTTCTGCAGAGAAAAAAGAAACATGAAGTATTGACCATCACATGGCGACCCTCGGGCACACAGCCTCACACGGTGGCGTTCAACACAGGAGAAAGAATCCTGACTGGCCGTTCAGAGACAGAACAGTCAAGCTGCAGGGATGACTGCAGCGCCGGATCAAGAGTCGCACTGAAAACAGGCTGCACTGTATAAGAAAAGGCATCGGTGACCCATACACCGACTTGCACAGGTGTAAGCTGCTCATTACTTCTCGACAGAAGCGAGAAGCGTTGGATGAGTCAGACGATATTTTTCCAGATGACTGTTGTCTTGGAAACGGAGAGCAAAATGCTGCCAGCTGCTTTCATTTAACTTTCAATCTGCATCTGACTAAAAGAGCTCACAAGTGTATATTCAGGACGTTAACGGCTTCTGCGTCACAAAATCTGTACTGACAGATTGTCCCGGTGGAAAATCGCAGCGCAAACCCGAAGACTCAGGCTTCATGTGCATCCATGACCGGTGTGAGAAAGCTCTACAAACATGTGAAAAAAGGCCAGTGAGGCACTTAGCATGAGAGTGATTAATGCTCATAATGCTGATCTTTCCACATCTGCATCCATCCTGATGTTAAATGTGACTGTGTGTGCAGATATGCTGCATTTCTTGTCGTAGATCTGTGCTGTCTCTGCTGCATCAGCTGTTTTGTTGATTTCAGCCATATTTAGTATCTATTTTTTGGAGATAGACTGTGATGATTTCTAAAATTAGACTTGTGTAGAGCAATAAGGTGAACTACAAGATTCACAAAGAAATTATTTTCAAGTTACTGTCAGCTTTATAAAGCACAAAAGAAAAGAATAAGGTACACACACCAATGTACAGAAAGAGCATGGGAGCAATCACGTGTGTGTGTGTGTGTGTGTGTGTGTGTACTCTACCTTCCAAGGACGACGTATGCCTTTAAAAAAGTCAGGCATCCACATGGGCAGCACCACCGCCTCCCTTAAAAGCTTCTTTGCATCTTCCAGATCAGCGATGTCTTCCCTGCAGAGCGGCACGTCGGTCAGCCAGCAGGACGAGGACACACATCATGCAATAGTCCCAGTGTGCTACGATACCAGTGAACGTTGGGGTTACGAGACACGATGTCTCTCTCCAGTGAGTCCACCAAGTCACTGTCGTATCCCGTCCCATCAAACCTCTTCTGCTCCACATCAGCATCTCCGCCGCCTCTCTTCCCCTGCAGAAGAAAAAAAAAAAAAAAAAACAATCATAGAAAACAACGAACGTCAGAACAAACACGTTTGCTTCAGCATTAATTCTCTGGTGTGATCCGACCTTGTCGTCTTTAGACTTGGCGCCTCTGGGTCCCTGCCGGTCTCCTTTAGAGTTGGGCTGACCGCGGCCCGCCGGCCCCCCCCTCGGTGCTGCAGGCCGGGGGAGTCCTTCCTCTGCTGCTTCACGCCACTGTTAGGCCTCTTCAGCGCAACCGGATTTCTACGGAGAGACACCCAAAGGGATAAAGCGATACAAAAATAACAACCCGAGGACACACCTGCCTGCAGAGACATCAAACATAATTACCGACGGCGACGCCAAACGTGCCAAATGTTCCCATGAAGCAGCAGTAAATTACTACCAGTAGAAAAAACCTGGTGAGCCACATTGTGCTCATAGAGATGAAACAGACTGTGCAAAACACGTCTCTCTGCTCTTCAAAGAGCTTTCATAAAAAGCCGTTTTGTTCCACAGACTTTTTGTGGTTCATAGTTATCAGTTCAGCCAAAAAGTGACATTAATAAAGAAAAAAATAAATAAATAAAAATCATCTGCATCACAGTTGGCCACGGAGCAGGTGTTTGAAGTCCACACAGAATGACAATAAACTACCCAGATGCTGTCGTCCTGCTCCCAGGTCTTTAATCCCACATGGCATAGAGAGTGGCGGGAAGATGGCGGAGAGCAGGTATCTTTCTTCCTCAGTCTGAGAGCTTCATTATAGGAAATGGTTGGATCTACAGAGGACGCTTGACAAACAATCTCACTCTCTTTCTTTTTAGGCTTGTGGAACTTGCACAAAGACAAAGCTTCTCCGAACGTCTCCACAGACCTGTGTTCTGCGGGGATTGGGGGAGGCCACACCGCTGGGTCTTCAGGTCGCTCCTCGGGCTGGGGGGCGAGGATGTCCACCGGCTTCTCCGACTTGAAGCTCTCGAGTGTCGTCACGATGCTTTTAACTTGTTCGAACTCCTCAGTCAGCTCCTGCCTCACCTGGTTACAAACAGAAGAAGACTAACTAAAAGATACTAATTTTAAGGTATTTGAGCTCTACTCCATCCATATTCTCCACCACTTTGTCCACTTCAGCGCTGTGAGGCGATGGTGCTGAAAAGCCAGCTCATCACAGAGAGACAGACAGTACTGAGAGGTAACTGGCACACAGTCACAACATGCAAACTCCAGAGAAAAAGGCCCAGAACAAATTGCTTTCTTTGAACTGAGATATTTGAATTAATCAGCTGTGGAGTCAGATCACAGGTCCCCCTCCACAGCTGTCATTTTTCATTTAGTCCCTTGTGAAAATGAATTGCTCTCATTGGTTTAGGATATTCGGCTCATTTACCCATTGAATCCATAATAAATCTACAGGAACTGTGGGATCCTATTAACTTACAGACAGAATAATAATGAGCAGAGGGCACCCAGAGTACTTAGACTGAAGTCCATGTTGGGCTTGTGAGCCCTTTTTTGTGGAACCTTTTTTCCCTGGGTGTGGGTTTCTTCCATATTCCTCCCCGCAGTCTAAAAATGCCTTTGAAGTAATTTGGTGTTTCTAATGTCTGTGTCTGTGTTAGTACTGTGATTGACTGGAGTCCAGACAACACCATGCCTTTATCTGAAGTCTTTTAGGATTGGCTATAACACCTTGCAATCCCTGAGTACCATAAAATGGTAGAAGACATGGATGAAAGGATGGCTGAAGTTTATAGAATGGTTTTTTTTTCCTGCTCATTTCAAAACACAGCAGACGTCAGAAAGTCAGTTAAATCAGATTCTGTGTATTTCTTACAATGTATTCCAGCTTTAGCATCAAATCAAAACTCAACATCACACTGAGGTGGGTGTGAAGACTCACCTGCTGCCACCTGACTTTCAGCGCCGGGTCTCTGAGGGTCTGGCAGTGCTTGTGGATCTGCTGGATGACTCCCTGGTAGTACACAACGGACGAGTCGTAGTTCCCCAGCAAGGCATACTCACGGCCCTTCTTTGCATTATCACATATCTCGGCCAAATTCATGCTGAATATCAGCTACATTGAAAGAGGAGGGACACAAAAAGCACATCGCAGTCATGGAAACGCATAAACACAAGGGCAAAACACACAACAGTGATTTTATAATAAACTAATGCCATCATGTTTACATGGCTGAGGGCAGGCATCTAATATTGAGAACTATAATGAAACGGAGGTTGTTATTTTTTAGCTAGCTGATGTGTTAATGGACGCAGACAGTCCACCTGACAGCTAAAGCCCTCCAGATGAGCCTCTCTTCCGCTCTGCTCTCCTCCAGCCCACACCCTGCGTCCCCCCGTTAGCTCCCCGGCTAGCCCGCCGCTAAAGGCCAGGCAGAAAACAAATAAATAAACGGTACTTAATCCTCGGCAGCGTGCGTCAACTGCGCGTGCGGTCAAAAGCAACCGAAACCGTGAACCGAATATCATTTTAAATGCAAATCCGAGAGCAGACCGAATGTCGTACCCGCATGAAAAGCGTCGGTTTGAGGGGTTTGTTGGTGAATCAGAGGTCCGCTGTTGAAGAAAGTGTTACCATGGCCGCGAAGAGACGCCGCGTGAGGAATACAGACAACCCGGTGTCCATGCTGCTTTCAGGGACTCGATACAAGCTGGGAAATATGTCAATGTAGGTTGGTTTTTTTCAAGGGCGTTTTACACTAAGACGAAAGCTTTATTATGCCAAAGTGGTTTTATGGAATATTAAAAAAAATAGAAGGTTTCTGGAAGAAAGTTACAAATAGCGTTGTTAGTTAAATCAGATGGGGCCATGCGCTTTGAACGATATTCTACGAGTCTTTAAATGCATCATCAGAATGTGGATTCTTACTCGTATTGGCCACTGGGGGTCGCTAGAAGGAGGTCACAGGAAAAAAACAGCGTGTCCTCATAGAAATAAGAATGCGGAGTCATTCAGTCTTAAATTAATAACACACTAATTTTAATGCAGTTCACAATTCAAAGATGAACCGTTTAAGTAACAATTCATCTGCTTAGCCTGTGAAATACCTTTAGGTCTGTTGCTACATATAACCACATTTCATCTGCAGTTTGCCAGACTGATAAAGTAATGCCATACTAACCTTGAAATTGAAACTTTTAAGTTTTTATTGTTATGCCACAGAGTATTTGTGATTATATTTTTGCAAATCCAAAATGAAAATCACTATTATCTCAACATAAAACCAAGTTTAATGACACCCTGACGTTGAAATTTCCCCCAAAATTCTTTAACTGACTGGAGGTGTCAGAAAAGTTTCCATAACTTGCATGTGGGGACCAAGCATTCACAGCAGCATCGTTTCTTGACCCTTTGATGTCAGCTCTCCCTGTCATTATGAAACAATTCACCAAGCGTTGACTGTGCGTTGACTCATAGTGAATGTGAGCTGGATTAGACTGACATCGTGTTGTTGCAATAGCAATCCTGCAAAGAATAATGATTTTAAAAGTGGGACCATACAGAAAATACTTTGCTTTATTGAGTTGCAGCTTTACAGTTGGAGTTGAGAACTTTTTGACAGATTACATACATGCAACATTATCCTCAGTGACTTCCCTCAGTTTCAAGGACCTGAGCTCCTGTGCAGCCATGCAGCCATGTGCACTATGCAGACTTGCAATTTGTTTCATTTGACAGCTACATTTTGCCATTTCTGTTCTTGCTTTTCCACTGTGTTGTCTGTGAAGAAATGTACAGGGCAATTGAGCAGAGGCAAAATACTGAACAGCACCAAAGTTACACTGGTCAACATGTACATGTCTCTAACATCATTTAAAGACAATGGTTGCAGCTTTTTTTTCACAGTTTCATTGTATCTTGGTCCCTTTACAAACACAGAAATCAACAGATCTCTGTACTCACTGTACGTGTCGTTTGTCTGGATATGCTACAGTTGTTCGACAGTTCATAATTGCATATCATTCATCTAATAAAGTGCAGTCAGCAATGGTCTGCTGACTCAAGAGTGATTTGCATGTGCAGTTTTAAGCTACAAACACTTGGCATACATCCATATGCATTCATGCTTCCCTTGAAATGTTGATTTTGAATTGTGCAAACCTACAGGCATATACTGTCACTAGCTGGGCCATAGATCAGGCAGGGGAATGGGAAAATCAGGGGGTTTCTGTCTTTCCTACCTAATCAATATGGGAAACAGGACACTCGGATCAACACCATCTCGTTTCGCTTCATCGCTACACTGAAGGCTGTAGCTGCAGATGACGACGGTCTCAGCACTGACAGGTTCCTTCATCCTCACTTTGGTTCCACAGCTGCGTGACGTTGCTCACGCTGGGCTGCTTCAGTCTCAGAGGCTTGTGGCTCTTCAGCCTGTAAGCTAAAGTCAGGAAAATAGCATCGACGTGCTCCTTCTCCGCCGGGTCTTTGGCCGAAGTCTCAAACAGCGGGAAGTTGTAGCTGTCGGCGAAACGCTGGGCCGCCGATGTGGGCACCTCCCGGCGATCCCTCAGGTCACACTTGTTCCCCACCATGATGCGGGGCACCAGGGGCCCCACGGAGTGTCGGCTGCACTCCTCGATCCAGTCGGGGATGCTGTGGAAGGAGGTGAGGCTGGTCACGTCGTACACGAAGATGACGGCGTGAACGCTGCGGTAGTAATGCTCCACCATGCTCTTTCTGAAACGCTCCTGACCGGCCGTGTCCCAAATTGCAACTGCAACAGCAAATGGGAAAATTCGTTGAAAGATAAGACAATCAGAAAAATACGAGCTATATTTTATATCAGCTGCAAGTAAGAAAGTGTGGCTGTGTCTTTGTGATAGCCCTGTGACTCAGCAGTTTCCAACCCTTATCTCTGGAGAAATATTAGCAAATAACCCCCCTCTCACTAATATAATGTATTTAAATGAAATCAATGAACAGTTTCTTCAGTCTGATCTATTTTCCAAAAAGTGTGTTACTATGGCTTTCTTAGATTTTATAATTTGTGAACGTTTCAGCAGGCAAAGCCTCAGATCTTCTGTTATCAGGGCAGGAACGACTCCTGTCTGAATGAGAGTGTAAAACAGTGGCATCAAACACATTTTAGGTCAGGGGCCAGGCTCAAATGTATCTTCAATGGGCTGGACTGGTAAAGTAGAATCATTTTGTTTGAATTTATTTTTTTATTTTCTTTGTTGTGGTACAGAGTATATGAGAATTTCAATATTTTCATAAAACAAATCACTAATACAGAAAATTACGACAATCTCAACATAAAGTGAATTTTAAAGATATCTATTGGTGCAAATGACAGTGAACTGTCCAAAAACATCCTCTAAGCTGTTGTATTAAGCATATTTTTACAAAATCATGGCTTTGAGAGTAATGCTCGTTGCATTTTCACAATGAAAGCAGTAACTAATTTACTGATCAATTACAAAGACATTCAGATAACATGTAAATAACTAAAAAGAATCTGTAACAAGGCTAAAAAAATAAATGACATATGATTACTGGATCGAAAATAATGAACATACACGTTACTTTGTGGAATCACTGGATGAACGTACAACATCAGACAAATTATACAAAAGATCATTTTCGTATTCCAAGGAACAGTTAGCAGTGTTTTTTTTGTGTATGTTTTAAAAAGTAATGTCTTGGATATTTTTCTTATTTTCTTGGTGGCTTGGCCGGATTGGAGCCGCTTGCTGGCCCGTTATGGCCCACTGGCCTTATGTTTGACACACCAGGTGCAAACAATAACCCTGCTCAGAGAGGCCAATCTGAAACATGCATGAAGAAATACATAAATATAATTATGATTTATCCCAGAGATGTTATTAAATATCCAAACACTTCTCGCTATTTTCCTTCCACAGAGAGATGCTGGAGAGCCGGAGGCAGGCCACCGCTCCGAGGTGTCCTGCCTCCATCTGCACACAGCTCTCTCCTCTGGCCACCTCTCAACCTCCACCCCATAAAAACGGCTGAATGAATCCAGGAGAAAAGCCTCGGGCTGTGGTTTATCTGCGAACGCCTCACCTTGATGCTCTCTCCATCCAGCTCCACCGTCCTCTCTCGGAAATCCACCCCAATAGTTGCCTCGGGGTTCTTCAGGAAAGTGCCCCCACAGAAGCGGTACGTCAAACACGTCTTCCCCACGTTAGAATCGCCGATAACGATGATCTTGAAGATGCGCGCCTTGGCGGGGTCGTACTCGTGGTGGCAGGAGAGCTCCAGGGAGTCATTTCGACTGAAAACTGTGTGAAATTCCTCCTCACGTTTGTTTTCTATTGCCATTGCTCATCTTCTCGCGGTCTGCTGAAATATCGCGAGAGTTGAAGAAAAGCCCACAGCGCCGACAGACGTCAGTGAAGCCACGAACGACTGATGTCCTATGTATTCCTCTGTTTTCATGAATTTTACTACCCATTACAGAACAATATTTAAAGTAAGAGCCCCTTAAAGCAGAAATGACTTAACTTTGAACACTTATTTTACTCTTTTGTAAACAGATGACAAATCCGTCACCTTTATCTTTACATTTTACAAATGTTTTCTGGTCTGTGTAATAAAATTATTTTATTATCCCTATGACATACTGTATCCGAAATCCTCATGAAATTAAACTAGTTAAAATACAATCAAATCACTGAATGTCAACACAAGCGACTGGTCAGCGATTAAATTTTAAAATAATTAAAGTTTAGTGATATTTCAGAGCCTTTACCAGAAATATGAAATCATTCCAGGGACAGCATGCTTTTCCAAAAGCCTGGCATGCCATTATTTTGAAAAAAAAAAAAAAAAAATGCATACATCATCCTGATTTGAGTCAATCAACTGACTTTTGGCACTTGTTTCAATCCTCCTGCATCAATTATCTAGAACAATTTAGTGGCCTTCACAAAGAGCAAAGTTGCATCCCTGACATACTGAGTTTAGTGGCTTCCTCTTTTTTTTATTGCTTAACAATCTGCACAACACCAACAAGGGTGTTATGAAATGATGCAGAATGTGAAATACTTTGGATAACAACATAGATTTACAAATTAAAAAATCAAATAATTGTCCTGATTTTTCTACACAAATAATATTTGTATATAAAAAAGGCAAACATATTGAGAAGATATGAAGTATTTAAATTAAGATAGGCAGACGATTGTAATCTTGAGAAACTGTCGTGAGCTCAGCATTCTTTTTAGTCCAAACATGGACTTCAGTTTAACTTCTGCTGCTTACATGCAGCCGATCTGAGATTATCCATCTCTCTGTGACGACCTGGGTTTCATAAACCACCATAGACGAAGAACAGACGTCTTCCACCAAGTGAAGGATGATGATCATAACCTGTAACACAACACTCCTTTATAAGAATCAACACAACCGTCACAAATCTTTATTTTGACACCAAAACAGCTTCATAAAGCACAATCAATGGCCATGTGCCTCTCTGACACACTAACAGACATGGATCACTTCCACTAGAGAGACATGAGCGAGAACTGCACTCAGTTATCAGTTCATTAGCACAACCAGCTGAAAGTAGGAGTGTTTAACAAAAACCAACTGAGAATTGTGTAATTTTAGACCATCCTCAAGCCGATGAAGTAACCCCAGATAGGTGGAAAGCTTGTAAACGGATAACTGAGTGTAGGGGTTGACTGCTGAGGCATCTCAGCAGTTTCATAAAATCAGAGGAAAAATCATTAAGTTATAGCAATTCATGAGGATAAAACAATACTCAAAATGAAAACATGATGTTTATTATCAACACAAGTATTAACTTAAAAAAATAATAATAATAGAAAGGAAAACACATACACAAATGCAACATCTACCACCGCAACCATCTAATTCCACGCCGTCGAAAGGTAAAAGTCTGTCATGGCAATCGGCTCCTAGAGAAGCCTAAACCTGAGTGAGTGCACAGGACATTGGCTCCGGGGTTTCAGACAGTAGCTTTCAAAACCCCGGCTGTGTGCGACTCGTCAGCAGCATGAAGAGGACCATCGATTTTAAAGCCTCGTTTACGAGCAGTTGTTTTTTTCAGTCATAAACACGAGGCACTTGAGCTGCCGGTCATCCCGAACCTCCCCAGTCACAAATACACACCGGTGTTAAACAGGTGTGTCCATTTATTCAAGCTTAATATTAAATTTCACACACACAATGTCTCCATAATCAAAAATACCAACCTTTAAAGCGATAATGGAACCCCTGAATGATCTCTGGGGCATGTTCACAAGTATTTTTTGTTGCTTTGAGCTTGGGTTAGGGGTGTGTGCATTATGTGTGGACGCTCATGAAGCAGAAAGCATCGGATGAAAACACACGAACGGCCGTTTGCAAACATTACTGCACATAAACGACACAAAGCTGAATGAGATTCAAAGCAGAAATGTGTCTCGTCAAAGCAGGAGAAGCACAGGTGGGCTCAATAACGTTATTAATGGCTCAGTTCCGGCATTTATTGCAAAGAACCACGGCAATTAATTATCTGGTTAGTATCTCCTGTGGCAAAATGTCTCTGCTGTGAAAGTGAGAGACGTTTTTCTGATTTCATGCATCGACTCTTTAAGAGCTCATTGGAGGAATCACCGATTGTGGGAAGTGCACGATCCTTCTCGGTAAACACTGACTCAAGAGGGAGATTTTCATGATGCAGCAGCTTCTAATGTTTTTTCCCCCACGTTTGTTCATCTTTAATAGAGAACTTCTTCGGATTTCATAGCATGATAATACTTCATCCGTGCCTCATCATTATGCTGAACACTGAAGAACCTTCATCAACACTAGCACATGCTTTGGCTCTTTTTGGTTGTGTAACTAGAATTCCTCAGATTTCCATGTAACAGCTGCCAGGTTATAAAAAAAGTCATCTCATCTCATGCTAGTCAGCTGATTTTTTTTTTTCTGAATATCTGGTAAAATACTTGCGCTGTTACTCCTGGATCTGAGACGATTCAAATCTGTCTTTTCTTATTTTCTAAATATGAAGGTGAAATAGCAGATATCTGCCCTTGTGCTTTAATTATAGATGGCTACTTCGAGAGTTTGTTGATTCTGTGACCTCTCCTGGCAGACAAAAGCACCCTGTAAAAATCCATTAAATGCTCACTGTCCTTTGACACAGAAACGTATTTCACTACCAGTTCTCATCTGAGAAAGAGCTTGAGCTGCCGGAGTCCGAATCCGCATCCGTCAGCCCATCAAAGTCCCAGTCGGCACTGGAGCCGCTGTCGTCGTCCTCCTCCGTGGAGAAGCTGTGAGCGGAGCCCAAACACACCGGGTACACGCGTGTGGAAACGCACACGGGCCCCAGAGTGGACACGTACACCGCCATGACGTTCTTCCACGTGTCCCTGGCCGGGTCGTACTCGTGGATGAGGACTCGGTTTTTGTTGTGCTGCAGTAACGTCTGGGTGAGAAGCAGCAGCTTGCCGTTGTGCTGGATCACCTGGTAATTCAGAGCCCGACTGTCGATGGGGATATCCCCCAGCCTCTTCCACTCACCCCTGGTGGGGCTGTAGGCCTTCACCACAGGGATGTCGCACACACAGATGATCTGCTCTTGAAACACACAGGCCTTGTGCAGCTTGTCTCTCCTGAGCGAGCCGCAGTGGCGCCAGCGGTTCCTCTTGGGATCGTAGCACAGCATCCTCCTTTTGTTCACTACATATAAATGGTCATTCAGAGCCACCACCTGCATTTTACCTAAAGAGTGAGGTAGAGGGGCCACAAACGTCCACTGGTTCCTCTGGACGCTGTAACACTCCACCTCCTTCAGTCTGGCATCCGTCACTGGATTTCTTCCTCCCAACAGGTACACATGTCCATTGAGGTAGCCCATCCCGGAGTGTATCCGCCCCAGAGGCCTCTCTGCCAACTCCTGCCAGCTGTTGAGCACAGGGTTGTACAGCCAGAAGTGTTTAGAGAGGTGGGAGGCCAGGTACAGGTTGTTTTCAGGCGTGGCGCAGGCGATTAAGGACTCCATAGTGGAGCGTTTGTAGTCCTGATTACTGAGATCTTCTAAAGGAGGAGCCATGAAGTACAGATCCTCTGAGTATGGGTCGCAGCACATGATGTTGTCATTGGGCAGGCCAAAGAAGAGAATCATTTCTTTGGCACTCACGCCGATCCTGTGCTTCGGTACATCCAGAGTCGCAGGCATCCCACAGCCATCCTCTGGAGACCTGTTAAAAAATGATGCCAGATACTTCTCAATTAAAGGTCGCGCCATGAGGCTCTCCAGATAACACTTGTCCTTCTCTGTAAACAAGTTCCAGCGCACACACTTAAGCGCTTGTAGTGCATCCTCCTTCTTCTGTGGCGCGTTGGCCTCTATCCACTGCAGGGCAGCAGAACACACCTTCTTTTCACAGTCCACATCCAAAGTGTCCAGAGACAGCAGCTCCTTCAGCTGCACAAGGTCCAGCTCACACAGCTCGTCTCCGTTACACACCTGGCTGAAGTTCCTGGCTATGAAAGCTTGCGCGTTCTCCTTCAGTTCGGGATTATCGTAGGTGTCTGCAAACTTCAGGATCCCCACGCAGTTGGAGAGGTCCAGCCTCCTCGTCATGAAACTGGAACAAGCCTTCCTGATGTACTCCAGCTGCAGCATGTTGGCCGCTGCGTACAGCCTCTGGACGTTCCCTTCCGTGATGGTCACCCTGCCCGTGTAGCAGTAATCGATGATGACAGACATGGATTCGGAGTCCACCCCGCGGATGACCACCCTGTCCCGCATGCTCTCGTTCAGGCCCCCGGTGAACATGCTCTTGAAGTAGGGGCTGGCGGCGGCGAGCACGTTGCGGCTGCACAGGAACAGCTGAGCGATGTCGCCCCTGGGCTCCAGGGACTCCTCCTCACACTCCACTCCGATGGTCACGTCCCCGAGCAGCCGGCAGTCGTACAGCGCCCGGAGCTCGTTCACCAGGCTCCGGGCGTGACTCGAGTCCTCCAGCACCTCCGGACCGCTGAAGCAACTCAACGCCGAAGCCATCGCTTCACCTCCGGCCGCCAAGGTTTCGCTATTTCACGTCGGCGCAGGTCCCGGGAAAGAGCGCGTCATGCGGTCAACATAGTCCCGGGAGACGGAGGGTCTTCGCGCTGGTAATGACACAAATGTCGCGGCGTGAAAATCCCGCATATGTCGAGGATAAATATCACAGATCTATCGGCTGAGCGGGCGCTGAGTGTCTAACACCGACATATTTCTGTCTCCAGATGACCGCAGTGTCGCGTTCACATCACAAAAAACATACAAACCAAATGCAGAGTCTCCGCGACGGCAGCAGCGGGTCGAAAAATGTTTTCTTATGGTTGTTTTGATATGTTTCAGCTGAAGACAGCAGACATCACTCTGAAGAGATAAAAGTGTCAGCTCCTCCAGGGCTGGTACTACGACTTCCGGAAGGACTCTACAAAATAAAAAGCAACCTCACAAAACGTTGGTGCTTAATTTGCTGAATCGAATTATGCTAGCAATTTCACAACATATTAATTATGTTTGACAGTTATTACAAAAAAGTAGACATTGTGTTACTAAAAGTTGTCTAAATAAAAGTTAATCTCTTATTCCGAAGGCAGTTTTGTTTGATTTCCGTTGTGACAGACTGCAAGATCATACAACCTTGATTGTCAGCGTTCTGAGTGTGTGATTGGTTAATATGTAGGTCAATTCAAGTTTGGTTGAGCAGCACCGATGACCTCAATGTAAACTTGATGTTTTTATTATTTTTAGGAAGATAGCTACATAAAATACATTTAAAACAATGTCAGGCTTGTTTCACTTTTATAAAGGATGATCAGAAGTAAAAACACCAAAATTACAAATATGTATTCAAGGCTCAGTGACTCATTGATTTTCAATGTTTTATGGTGGATTTATTCATAAAAACCTATCCTTATTAAAAGACACTTTTTTTTCTTCAGATTTAAAAGTTATTTGTAAATCTTTTGGATTACTCAATAAAAGACATAATAAATTTGGAATTTTAGAAAACCATAAACACATTTAAATTGATTCCACGTTTACATTTTAGTTGTGACAAAAATAGTAAAGTGAGCGTTATTTCAATTGCAGAAGAGGATTGGGGTTACCTAAAAAGTGTTTGAATTGTGATTCAGAATCACAGAATGAAGTCAGAATTCTGACTTATAGACTACAAAATTGGCCTTAATTGTCTTCTGTAGATAAGCAGAAAAATCAAAGTTTGACATTTCTCTGTACTCCAAAGCTTTAATTACTTACAAAACCAAAGGGACACAGGCATACAACTTAACGACAACCATTTTACATTTTCAAGTAAATCTTCGATTGAGGTCATTGATTTTGCGTAATGCGTCTTGGTTGTGGATAGTCTTGTGGACTGTGATGAGGAAAGGAAATGCAGAGGGAAGTTCCACCCTTCGGCTCAGTTTCTGGTGGCCCCAGTGGAGGCAGCGAAGTCTCTCAGCGAGGTCACGTCTTCCTACTCGTTCTAGTCCGTCTTGCAGCAGTTTGGTCTTGTTGTGTTTGTCCCATGACTTCTCATACCTGCAAAAAACAATGAGGAAAATGTGAGGAGCAACCAACCTAACAGTCACTGCAAATCACAAAAAAACTAATGTTCTTAAAGTATAAAACTTTTTAAATAGCATCATTTTTGCAGGATTCAAACAAACAAAATGGAAACACTATGCCAGTCACTACATCAACTATAAAACACAGCTACAGACGCTAGATAACACACATAATTGTACCAGCTTTCCAGCATGGTCCTGGCCTGAGTGGTTTTCTGTAGATGTGGTGTGGAAGCGTCCGATCTCCGCTCTGCTGAAGCCAAGCTCATACGCCAGAACCGTCCATTCGAAACCAAGCTGCTTGGAGATCTCCTGCAGAGTCTTCAGGTTGATTACAGCATCCTAAAAACAAACAAATGACCAAATCATTTCTTTTCTTTAATCAAGCTGTGGCTTTGGGTGCAAACAGTGCACTGAAATTGAAATGTAAACAGTCACACATACCTCTTGAGCTTTGTTGGGCATGATGAAAAAACCCCCCAAATTATCGAATGTAACACTTGAAGGTTTTGTCTTCAGTTGTGTGAACTGATTATGAAATAAATATGAAAAAAAATACAGTGATAGTGCAAGCAGGCTTTCTGTTGTTTACTCTAAGGTACAGCACAGCAGTGAGTGTGGTTTGAGTGTTACTGGGGAGATCCAACATCAACACGCTGTCTTGTTAAACATTAGTCACTTCAGTCCCACTCTTGGGGAGGTGGCAAGTGTGAGCTTCAATTCTTCATCTTACTACCATGTAAACAAATCAGAATGATCTGGAAGTCACATATTTTTGTGAAAAGTCGGAAATTTCTGGTTATCATCAGAAACTGAAGCTATGTGTTGACTGGTTTGAAAGCAACGATGTATGATTCAACTATCTTTGAGTTTTTACCTTCATCTCGTTCCCTGCACAGGGAAAACGTGCAAACTGTATTTAGTTAGATTACAAGAACATTTTAACCACTTCAAGGAGCAGTTGTGGGTCAGATGAGAAGAGTGCATCTTATTCCAATTTCCAGGTTCATAACTCAATTAAATGTTTTAATTTCTCCATTTGTTTACGTGTCTTTAATCGAGACACTGAAACTCAAATTGCTCCTGATGGAGGTGAGGTCGTGTGTGTGTGTATGCCTCTAGACAGTGAAAATGAGCCGTATAAATGAAGTCGATTTAAATATACAAATGACTGGCCAGGAAATTGGATTAAAGTTATTACCATACACAGCAGACAGTGAAAGTCTTTATTCGTAACAGTTTCCTGCAGTGTCTTCTATTTATATCAACAGTTGTAAGATGTTAAAAAAGGACACAGTAAGTTTGTGTTGAAATGCTTTTATTCACTTTAAAAAGTCATCTCCTTGTTAACTTCTCATCTTCCATAAAAAGCGTCAGGACTCGATGTGCAATATCAATGCAGCGATTATTTATCAAAGAACATCAAAAACCTCATGTAAACAAATCCAAACGAGCCAGAGTGAGAGCACTGACGTTAATGAATGCCACAGCAAATCATCTCTGTTCAAAATAATCTTGATTCAAAGTGCTGTAAGGTCCAGCCAATAAATAAAACTAATAGGGATTACACTTTCTTTTCTTTTTTACCAGGCACAGAAAAAAAAAAAAAACTGAATTCAAATTTTCAGGTTCAACTTAATTTCTGACACCAAACTCTGACAGAAAAGGTTTCAAAATCAGTTATAAGAAATCATTAAAAGCATGTACAAAAGCGTGGGCTGTTCATTTTTCTTTCCATCTGTATTAACTATACACAATGACAAACCGAAAACCACATTGAAAGGAGATCCGTTTCACATTTAACCACTGATGATCGGAGTATTGCCTGGCCGGTTCATGGTGTGTGGATCTGTGCAGGGAGGAGCGGCGAGGTGAGGATCCAGCCTGCTGGACCTGTGAAGCGTCACCAGTCTTCTCCTCCGTTCCTCCGGTGAACAGTCGTGCTCTTCGTTCATTCTAACAGTCGCTTCTGCTTGGATCACTGCCCGAGACCAGGGACTGTCAGCACACACAGCAACAAGTGGAAGAGGCTGGGCGCCGTGACGGGTTTACCCTGTGCACTTGGAAAACGTCCCTTTATTTGGGTCAGAAGCAGCCGTCTTTCCAGCTGCTGTCGCGCAGGGCGCTCATGGCAGCCAGGCTTTTTGGGGAGTCAACAAACTGCAGGGAAAAACAAGAAAATCCCATTTTGCTCATGTCTGGATCTCCGTCGGGTGAAGGGAGAACTCGGACGTACCTGCGTGTGGGCTGGGTGATTTTACTCGCCCGTGGAACCGCGCTCGTTCCCACGAAGGAGGCGGGGCGGGGCAGGGAGCTGCGGGGGATGGCGGACGGGCCGGTGGCGCCGGCCTTCAGGGCCTGCGGCAGCAGGCTGCCGCTGGGCTTCAGGGGCTGAGACAGGGCGGCGCTGCTGGGGATGGAGTGCAGGCTGGCGGAGGTGGACAGCGGGCTGGAGCGGGGCTCTGCTGCACCGTGGGGCTCACGTACGCCGTGGCCTTCAGGGGGTGTCGGGTCGTCGTCGGGAAGTTCCCCACGCTCTGGACCCGCTGGCTGAGTTGACCCGGGGAAGGAACTGCGGGGAAATATTGAGGTTGATCATCATGCAATCACTGCGTTTGAAGCAGGTGCGCCTTCAGACAAACGACGACGCACATTCAGTCGTTAATTCATGAACGAATAACGGAGCTCCGACTGATTTATTCATAAACACAAGATTCTTACTGGAGGACTGGAGCCGTGCAAGCCCATTGGATGAGTCAAAGCTCTGGCTGCTCCGCAGGGAGGGCATCGCTGGCAGGGAGAGGGGCCGTGGGAGGGCGGGTTGACAGGGGAAGCCAGGCAAGGCATACTGGGAACGCTAGGCATGCTGGGAGCTCGGATCAGGTTGGGCATGCTTCTCCGGAGCTTGTCTACGCAACAATATGAACAAATCAGGTCAGCAGTTCAGGCGTCAGGCTCGAGCGTTACAAGTCTTTCACTTACAACAGTTAAGGTAATACTTGTCCTTTTGAGAAATGTAAGATTCAATTAAGTCATTGATCTTTGCCTGAAATGTGTCTCTATGTTTTTACAATGACTATTCAAAGCAAAGTAACACCTACTGTTTTATTTAATCAATGCTGTGCTGGGAAACAGGGCACGGCCATGCCCACCAACACAGACAATTTTAATGTAATGTAAGATTACTATTACATTTAAAAATCCAAACATCTCCTTTTAATGAGCCCTTATTGAGCTAAAATGAGGAAAGCTTTGAGAAAAATCTTCAATTATGTTGAAATTTGAAATGCTACAAAGCAAAAGTAACATATAAGGCACTCTAATAAGTTCTCTCTTCATGTGATTTTTTTTTTTTTTGGCCTGGTAAATATTAAGTTTAAGCTTGGGTCAAACATTTAGTGGGAAAAAGTGCAGGAAAATCTAAATGTAAAGATGAGTGTGTGTATGTCCAGAAGTGGGCGGAGCTCTGGAAGTGGTGGGATTTCTAAACTCAGAGCCACTGGAACTATTCTGGCTCTTGGGACTACTGTATTGTACGCTTGATGTAATGTACACTTGCAAAAGGGCGGTGAATCGATTGCCCACTCACCTGTGCTGTTCCTGTACGCCGTGTGTGTCTGAGATGAGGCTGGAGGGCCCACAGTACTGCGAGAGTCCACTGAGAGAAAACTGAGGGTGTTGGAGCTGCGCCGACAGTCTCTGATACTGGAGAAGGTGTGTGAGTGCGGCAGGCCGGCCCGCTGCATGGAGCCCGTCCGGAAGAGCCGGGGCTGGGGGGCGGCAGCTGGTCGTAGCCCTCGTCCTCCTCGTCCTCCTCCTCCAGGTCCATCTCGCTGCGGCGGAGGGAGTGCAGGGAGAAGCTGGAGCTGCGGCGGCTGGCTGTGGCTGAGGTAGAGGCGTAGTCCTGTCGTAGACCTGCGGCGGGGGGGATCAAAAACCCACAAGACCTGAACCTCCTGCAGCTCCACCATGAATCTCCCTCTGAAGGAGCCGCTCATCCATTATTCACCAGACTCCACCGATACTCGGACATTTTTCTGAAATGTTCTGCATAATTTAACAACTACAGTACGGTACGATATGCTCGTCTGCTCGAGTCCGGCTCTACAGAGGTCAAACACTGACTTTATTTTTAGCCATTTATATCAATTTCAACACGTAATTCATTTCAGTCTCTCCAGAGGGAGATGCATCTCATTTTCTACCATGAATATATAAACTAAAGCATGATTATAACCACAGTATCAGCATTAAGACATGGTTTTAATGTGTCAATAAATGATAACTATGAATTCAACAAACAGTTCCGATATCACGATTTGGAGTAGTGACTCACTCTCCTCCTGAAGTCGTGCCATGACCTCCACGTCCGTCATGTCCTGCAGCTTGTAGCTCATGGAGATGGAGTCGTCCTCCAGCTCCGACACGCCCGCCTCGCTGTCCACGGAAGACTGGGGGGTGATGGCCGCATGGCGCCGGCCCTCTGAAGGAGAAACACACGCTTTGAAGCGAAGTGGGGAAGCGAGCGAGGGGTGAGAGGGTTCAGCCTGAGAGTTACATGACATCTTCACACACCACAGGGAAAACCGGGGATTCACTGACACTTTGATACACTGACGGGATGAGATTGGGGGTTTAACCTCAAACCTTGGGATTGGAACACTGTCAGAACCGCTGGCCTAAAACAGCAGACATGTGATGGGAGGGATTGAATCCCTCTGCTCCCAAATCTCTGTGAGGTTTCCTTCTAGAGGAAGTAAAACTCGTGCCAAATCGAGCAGATCAGGATTTGCTGTGGCGACACCAAAAGGGAGCAGCCAGAAGACGATCACGGTCACTGAGCTTTAGCACATTGAAGTCTTTTAAAAAAAAGGTGCAGACTTAATAAAAACCGCCGTCAGGTCAGAGAGGCGTCTTACTGTGGAGGGTGGAGTTGGACAGGAAGGTGGGCGCTCTGTCGGTGAGGCTGCAGCTGGCTCTGAGGGCGGGGGTCGACTGGAGGAAGGACTGGCTGGATGACGGCAAGACGGCTTTGAAGGAGACATACAGAGCAAAGCACAGTGAGGACCGACCTCCACTTCCTACCTACTACTGCTGTTTGTGTTGATGTGAAATATGGATGAACAGACAGAAGAAGCTTTTCCCTGGTGGAGTTAAAGATTGCTTATCACCATCTGTCAGATGGTACAACTCTTTAATCTCTTCCCGACAAAGTGCTGTAATCTGACTGTGAATGTCAACTAGCAGGGTGTTTCAGGATCTGGGTTATCTGGCAGAGCGAGCTCAGAAAATACTTTGCCAGGAAAAGATGTTTTTGGTTTAACAGACTGCAAAATGTGAAACGTACATCGCCGAAGTGGCTAACTGGTACCATCATGTGGCTGTAATTTGGCACCAGCATCAATGTCAATGTCTTAAAAATGCAGCTCGTGTCAGTTTGTCACAGTAAAGCCAGATCTGATAGGATTACCAGCCACAACAGAGATTAGCGTACGGTTGACGACGTATATCAGATGTTAGCTTGAGATGTTAGCTTAGACGTAGCGCTGTGGGGGATGACGTGCGCGCGGCGCCGTTACCTGGGGGCTCGGGTAGTGCAGCAGGTTTGGCGTAAGGCAGGATGGGGCAGCTGAGGGTGGACGACAGGCCCTCGATGCAGCTGTAGGGACGGACAACGAGACGCCGCCTCGCCACCGCTTGGCTGAAGAGAAGAACGGTTGAAGCACACGTTAGCGGGACTGCTTTTCCGTTTAACACTCATGCAGGGCAGCGATTGTACATTTTCACACATCGTGGCCAAATGTTAATCCGCTTCTACAGATCAGTATTGATGGGTCACAGCTGATACAGTAAGACGGGGTTTAGCTCAACGCAGCGGCTTATTGGGCCGAAGCACAGATTTTCTCTCTGTGTTTGGAGGGATCTCGGATAAGCAGGGATTGAACATGTAGGCTACAACTCATTCCCAAAAACGGAACTGGGTCTGCTGTGGTCTACTTTGGGGTTTGGAGGTTATTTTTAATCATAGCATTTCACATTAGGTCTTTCCAGCTGTAACCAACAGCTTCATTGTTTATTAATAAATGACAATTGCAACAACTCCCTGCACCTCGCAGGCTTTTAAACCCTTATTAGAGAGGACACTCGTATTAATGAGTTTAATTCTACCACAGGCAGTTCAGTAATGAGCACACTTTGCATGGTTTCCTAATGTGTGTCCGGTGTGTAACCGCTGATTGGTAGTCAGAGAGGCGCTCACCTGACAAAGTGGAGCATTTGGCATTCCCGACACAATTAGGCTCAAGCACTAATGGATACGACTAGCATTCAGAGCCAGTTAGAGCAACAACTCCAGGACCTGAGGCACAAGGAGGTATTCATGACCCCGGGGAGGCGAGCCAGGCTTCGCTCAATACAGCTTCAGAGAGAGACGGGGACCTTGAAATGCACACACACACACCGGTAAACATCCGCGTGGACGACATGACGCTGGAGGACGGTGAATTCTCCATGAAAGCACACACTCATGCAGCCATTTGACTCACGCTCACGCAGCACAAGAGTCTCTCTACGTGCTTTTCGGAGCAGTGAGGACTTGTCTGCCTCCGAAGCCTAGTTAATGTAAGCATGGTTTCCATGGTAACCGTATCCCCACGCACGCTCAAGACTGGAGAAGATCTGAAACTGGGTCCAGCAGTGAAATACCATGGTCCCGTCCCAGCTAGTGAGAATGCATACCCTGACAGGCAAACCACTCTCTAAAGCTTGAAGATTTACCGATAAACAGGAGCTGTAAATGTGACGAGCTGCAGAGGAAGTAACGCCGAGGATTTCACAGGTTTCACAGGAGGCTGACTGCAGAGTCGCTGACTCATTTCAGACAGAAACCACAGATTCGTTGGATATACAGATGAACCTGTCATGTCACTGACAGTCTTCTGCGTGGAAGACGTTAAAGTGAAGCGGCAGGCTGGTAACTCGTCCTGTTTTTGATGTTTCATGCAGATACTGCAGCTTATTCCGTCTGTGATGTGAATATAAAACACCGAATGCTGGACTTCATATTAAACCCACTCAGACATGTGGAAAACATGCCGAGTCATTTTGCTCCCACGAGTTAGATAAGAGGATTTATGACACATACACACATTAGTCTGCTTAAGACAACACTGCGATCAGAAAGTCATTATTTCAGCTTAATATAAAGTACATTTTAGACATTCAGATTAACACATAATCAGCAGTGATTCTTAGAGCTTTTAGTGGGATGTGTGCAATCTTTTTATCTATGTTTTTAACTGAAAACTAATTATTACTACTCATAAGACGTCAAACTAGTTCTCCAACCCTTTCTAAATACAAATTTAACTTTAAAACGTTAAAATCCTTTAAAGACCCATTCACATAGAGGTGGGGGTAAAAATGCCAAACTGATAAAAACATTTTCATTCTTCGTACAACAATCCAGTGAACATTCAAATGAATACTGCTTTCTTTCATCTTCAGACCACCAGGGAATAAATGTACCTGAACAGAAACCACATGTGAATCTGGGTCCATTCAATGCAGCCGCCATACAAACACCCTGAGTGAAACAACCTCAAATTAAGCAGAAGAACCAAAGCTGCCCGCGGTGAAAAGCTCCCACGGTTGGGCTGAAATCCCGTTGCACGTGCAGACGCTTTGAGTGAACTGCGCTGAGGCTCACGATCACATGTCAGCATCAGCACAGAGCCAGATGTGGCAGCAGATGAAAATCTGCTAATCCGGCCGTCGGATACGCCGTACCTTGGTCCAGTCTGTGGCAGAGGGTCATCCTGGCCAGCTCCACCTCTGGCCCCGGGTGGTCCAGGACCTGCCACCACTGCAGAGGGCTGAGGGCGCTCTCGCACCGCAGCTTGGCTTTGGGATTCGCATATAACCTGAAACACACAGCATCACTCACCGTTAGGCCCTGACGCCTTTATAGACGAGCCACTGTTGTTATTTCACCAAGGGGAGTGACGTCCAATAAGCTCGAAGGCGGCCATATCTATTTAGAAAACGACCTCCACCCGCAACAGCTGCGCCTCTCAAGAGGTGAGTTTTATTGCAATCACATAATTCATCTGAGGTGAGGCCAACTGATAACCCATGGCTGAGCGAGCTTTATGAAATCCAAAAACCAATTCCTGCCATTTCATTTGAGCCACACAGAAAAGAAAAGCATCAGGCGGCGAGGCTTCATCACCAGCAGTGACGTTCAGTGAAACTGAATCTGAAACAGCTCATCACTTCACTACTTCAATCCTTAATAATCAGAACATCACTTTTTCAATAACTTGTTCGCCATTGTGATTCGGTTTTAAGCGAATAGTTAACTTTCAAACTGTAAAGATTTGCTTCTTTTGCCAGGTTACACGTGAGCTGTTCTGGTTCGAGAGCATCTGCCATGAAAATCAAGTCTACAGTACAAGTTGAAACAACAAATCTCCTAAACAGAGGCATCTAGATAGAGTATTCTGAACAGAAAGAATGAAGTCAAGCAGAGCGCTGAAGAGAATGCTCCAGAATAATCAAGTGACACAACTAAATGAATGTCAGTCATCACTGCTACAAACTGGGCGCCTGTTGTGTTATAAATGTGCTTTAATTAAAGGTATCTGCCACACGGTGGTTATAGCCTGGTGCTGTCACGTCACAGTGGAATTTACATGATCTGCCTGTGTGGAGGCTTTCTCTGGTTTCTCCGGTTTCCTCCCACAGTTTCCCTCAACACCACAAAACACATGTGTTTTAGATTAATCCTCAAGTTAAGATGACTATAATCACCTGTGGGTGTGAATGTAAGTGTGTGTTACATAAAATATGTCAGTTTGATGTTAGGGGTTTGCTTCTTTCATATGCTATAAGCATGGTTCTTCAGTTGGATTATGTCGGCTTTATCTGGTGCGACCATGGTATACGATGATGGTCAGATTTATTTATTTCCGAACATTTTATAAAGAAAATGTTAAGTGATTTCCATTTTATTGGCAGCCCAAAATGGAAAAATTCAAGGAGCCTGACTCAGATTTTTTTTTCTCTATAATAGCTGGATTTTTCACAGGAAAAATGTGCCTACAATTAAAATAATCACAGGGAACTGAAGCGACTTGTACTTCTGCTTCAGAAACTAGGCCACAGAGTTACACCGACTCCAGGGTCAGGCGGTATAATGTTAAATGGAGTATGAACACACACACGCTGGATCCTGCGGTGTGCTACATTTTTTTTCCAGCTCATCACATCAGGATGCACGGATGTGGGAACGGTTCAGCAGTCAGCGTGTCAGATGTGTGAGCCTCCTCAAGTCAGCAGCTTCAGAGGAGTTGAGCCTGGGGCAGTACACTGCACACAAAGCCAGGCTGTGTGATCACAGGCTGGATGGTCGGTGGTGGTGGAGGAGGGGGGTTATTGTTTCTAATTTCATCCTGAGTGGGTACCTGTGCTGCATGCATGGTGCATGCTGGGAAGTCCAAAGCTTGTCTGTTTTTAAAGCTGGTTTTATAAAGAAGAGAAAAATAAGAACTCAGTTTTGCAGTCAATGATATAATCAATAAGGGAAGCATGAGGGTTGTGTTAAAGTGGCGAGCTGTGGCCTGTGGAGACAAGGGACCAGGGACCAGGGACTGTAAAGCCATGAACCACCTCAACCCTAAATAAACATGAAGACACATGAGCAGCGGATCAGGGGTTCGGGGCGGGTTACCAGCTCTCGGGCTCTCCGATGGGCAGCACGGCGCTCAGGTCCAGAACATCCACCTCGTCCAGGACGGTCGCTCCCCCTCCTCCTCCTCCTCCTCCTCCTCCAGCGGCGCCGCCGTCCTCCTCCGCGTCCGCGTCGGGGGACGCGGAGCTCGGCTGGAAATAGGCGATCGGCTCCTCCGGCGGCCCCGCAGGGGATGCGGCTGAGCGGGGCTGAGAGCGTCGTGTCTGGCGGCGGCGCGCAGCAGCAGCGGGGTCTGGAGATGGAGCGCAGGCCCCGCGGAGAGGTTGTTTACCGCGTTCGCTCGGGTCCGCAATTGTTCGTTCTGCCTCTCCAGCTTCCGGACGAGCTCCTGCAGCTTCAGCACCTCCAGCTCGGCACTGCTGATCTTATTGTTGCCGTTGACGTCCGCCATCCTCACCGGGGGCTCAACACCTCTGCTTCCATCTGGGAACCCGCTCATTGAGGATGGGGGCGCGTGAGAGAGAGGGATGCAGAGCGCACGAGCCGCCTCGCAAGAGGGTCCTGTTCAGTTGAGAGAGGGGGTCCAGATTCTCCCGTCTAATGCTGCTGCTGCTGCCTCACACACACACACACACACACACACACTCACACACTCCCACACACACACGCTGATGCTGCTGCTGGATGACTGCACAGCCTCTCTCTCATTGGTCAGCAGACGGAGTTTAACTCGCATCACACCACTGCCGAGGACTTCCTGCGCGCGCAAGCATGCATGCATAATAAGCCTGGGATTTTTTCAAAAACAATCACAATAGAAGCAGTTACGAACAGTTTAAACTGTTTACATATTTTAACAATCAAACTTACCTATGTGCAAAATTGTCACCAATGTTCATTTATCTTCACATGAAACTCTTTCTGTGTCATCTCAGATAATTCGTCTAAATTTAGGCCTTTCACCATGAGTTTTGCTTCCCTGTGAGTTTTGCTCTAGTTTCCTCTCACAGTCCAAAAATACATTTGAGAATCATAGATTGCTCTAAAAATGGCCTTTAATTGTAAATTCACGTGAGTGTGTGTGTGTGTGTTTTGCTGGCTGGAGACTTCTCCTGAGTGTACCGTGACTTCCCTGTTTGTCCGCTGGGATCGGATCCAGCGCCACATCTACCTGAGATGGATGAAGTGGCTTAAAGGATAAATAGATTAAATCTTTATACAAAACAAATTTGCTGTTGAAATAAAATATTTACCAAGAACACACATAAAACATTGAAGATGTGCCACTGAGTGAGAGAAACAAAATGCACCTGTTCAAAACTGTCCTCCATTTTTTATTTTTACCCTTTCTTATTAAATTTGGCAGATCAACTGCAATTAAAAGATGCTAGAAATGCATAGGTGTCCATGTTTATGTAAAGTGTACACAGAATTGTCATTTATTTTCATGACACTCATTTGTTTTGCAGATTAAGATGCTTTATTGACTTCAGTATTGCACAAAAAAAAAGCCCCCGGCCCTCACTGCAGTATTAACTATCACATTACACACAAGAGTCCCCAAAAACAGCTGCAAACTTCAGTAAAGGTAGCTTGTGGGGTAAACATAGAAACAGTACAGTGTATATAGTATGAAGTATTCTGTGCGCTACACAGTCCTGCTTGTTATTGGAAAAAAGTCACTTGTCAAACCTCCCAGATAAAAATCTTCCTGCTTGTTATACTGCGACAACACGAGAACCCAAAGCACACGGATCAGCAGCACTCTGCTTCTTCACTGTGGAGGCTCAGTGACGCCATTTTGCTGTTTGTGGAGGAGAATTGAAAATGATCAAAAACTATTCTTTGGATTTTTATTGATGATCATTCAAAATGGGAAGACTCCATGTTTTACCTCTGGTGACCTCAAGCAGTTCTCGCAGTGCACCATGCCTCTGTAGACCCACATGCTGTCCCCGGCCTTCAGGTGACCCAGAGTGCTGCTGCACACGTCACACTGCCAGAACAAGCAAGACGCTCACATGAGGACACGGACGTGTGGCATTAACATATCGTGTTCCAAAATGTTTGAGAAATATTCAGACACAGAACCCAAGGTGTTTACTTCAATATTTACCCTTCTCTCGCCACCCACACGTCCTGATATGCTCACCTTGAAGCAGGAGGCGTGGCAGTTGACGTTGATGTCCTCCAGCACCATCTTGGCGTCGCCGGTGAACGGCTTGCGGCAGGTGGTGCACAGGTCCTTCTCCAGCAGCGTCCTGGGTCAAACCACATGTGTTATTACAATGTGAAGAGTGAATTCAATCCAACCTAAATTAGAGCAATCTAAATCTAATTTCTGATTCACCATCCAGATGGAAACGACTCAAATATTCCAATCAAACTGTTGAAGACGCTGTCATGATCTTTAGACTTTTCCTTAATCAGTCAGAGCAGGTTCACATATTTCTCTTGTGGTGAAATGCTGTGAAATGTTGCTGCATCATTTGAAGACGCTCCAGTGTTTTCAGGAGAATCATGGGGCGATCTGTTATCTGTTTTTCTAGGGAGGAGGGGATCCAGACCCTCCTGTCATTCTGTGTTTTCCTCCTCTGCTTGTACAGCTGTTTCTGGCGTGTTACTCAAAGCAGTCCACTGTGCACGTCCAGTTTCTGCATGTTTTTTTGGCAGCACAGATGTTTCCAGCAATGAGACGGCCGCGACTGAGAACTCCTACCTATCAGAAGATGAGTACACACTCCTGGTGGAGGATTTTGAGTAGATCGGGTCCGACAGACTATCATCTGACCTGGTGCAGCAGGGAGAACGTGATCAGCCGCGTCAAGTCTCATTCTGCTGTTGAAATCAGAAGATGAGAAGATGCGATACCTGCTGCTCCTGTATGTTGTTGAAGTGTAGGAAGTGGGGCTCGTGGTGCTGGAGTAATCATAACTGTAAAAAAAAAAAAAAACAATACATTTACAATATTTCTTATTTATTGTACAATTCAGACCTGGAGCTGTTTCTGGAATAAGAGTAGTTTTTGTCACTGCTGTACTCATCCCTGAGTGTCCAAACACACAGCACACAGGAGAGTAAGACCACAGCCACATCTGAGGAAGTTGTAGGATACTGATAGAGAAACGGTTACCCAGGCTTGGTGCTGATGGTGTAGGAGGTTGTGCTGGTGATAGGAGAGTCCTCGGTGTACGAGCTGTAGCTGTGTAGAGGATGAGAAATTAAAAGCCTTGCAGCAACACTTTAAAGCAGGAGGAGTCAAACAGTTCTGCTGGAAACCACCTGAAGCTTTCTGAGGGACTTCAGGTGGAGCTGTTTACCTGCGGATGGTGGATGAAGTCACAGTGGGGCTTTCTCCTAACAAAGAGTCAAAAGAAAAAGTCACAACGCATTGTGATGTTTGAGATGCTGGGAGTAAGAGGACATTTAAATGATAGTGAGACTTTCCTGACCTGTTCAGAGGAGAAGTCAGAGGATTTCGTCCGGAGACTGTTGTACAGATCATCATCGTCCCTGTAAAGACAACAGTGATCGTGATATTATGAATATATTTATTCATGTATTTTAAAGATGAAAGCCCATTACTGTAGTTTAGAAAATCACGACTAACACAGTACTGAATGAAGCAACACCTCCTTGAACAACACTGAATTCAGTTTGCATGTAGAGGAGCCATTAAATGACGGCTGATGAGATTTGATCTGGTTGTTTAGTATATAGTAGCTCACCTAATAGAGCTGCTTCTCACTGTCACAGTCTCAGAGGTGGAGGATGTCCTGCTGCAAAAGCAAATATTAACTATTACACAGTGATTATAAAGAATAGAATAAATGAATAGACCCTTAAGATTTCCAAGAGAGGTCCTAAAAGCATAATATCATCAAACCCAGCCGTCAAACATGAAGCCCATCAATCCTTCCTGTTGAAAATCCACCTCAAACCTCTTTGGTTCCTAATACAGAAAGATTTACCTCAAAGATCTCATGAATGCGTCTTCTACACATATCTACTGGAACCTGACGGAGGCGCTTTGCCTCCATCTAGTAGTCGATTATTGCTGCATTTAAAGTCATTTACATCCCTGTGTTAACTCGTTAACTCATCTGAGTTTATGTGCTCTGCTAAAATTAACAATCCCACTTGATTTAGCATGTGCTTCAAAGCAACATAGCAGATTTATTTTCTCTCAAATAGCTGGAAATAATTCAGGCAGAGAGGGGATATAGTATGATTGCTTTTACTGTTCAGCACTTTGCGTTGTTTTTATAAATATGAAAAGTGCTATATAAATAAATCTGATTTAATTTGATTTGATAATAATAATCATCATCATCATCATCATCATCATCATCATAATAATATAATAATAATAATAATAAATATAATATGATACTGTGTTTTGACATACCCAGAAGCAGCTTCATCTTTGATGGCCTGAGGAATTAGTCTGTCATAG
>NW_021941299.1:0-58973 GCF_902148845.1 Salarias fasciatus
CTTTTTTGGGAATAACTCCTCCCCCTTACATCACACCAACATGGTTCACACATGTATGGATAGATCTTGTCCAGACCTATCCATAGATGTCTCAACCATTCATGTCAGTTGTTCCTAGAAAAACTTATTCAATCTCAAAGCAAAAAAGCGGCACTTTGAGTGGTTTTCATCCCTATACCTAACATGGTTCACACATGTATGGATAGATCTTGTCCAGACCTATCCATAGATGTCTCAACCATTCATGTCAGTTGTTCCTAGAAAAACTTATTCAATCTCAAAGCAAAAAAGCGGCACTTTGAGTGGTTTTCATCCCTATACCTAACACTTACATTGACTCCTATGGGGCTCCGGGAACATGACTCTGTAACTCAGCCAAACAAAGGCCCACAGTCCTGATTTTCACACCACGCACTCACAACCCTAGCCCTGACACAACCCTACTTCCAGAATGTCACATTGACCAACTTTGGACCCAAACTTCCAGAAACCCTAACCCTACCCCTACCACCCGGACCGGCTCGTCACCCTCTACGCATGGCTCAAGTCTCAAGTCTATATGACCTAGGGTTACAAAGTTATTAACAAAAGACTCACTTCAAAGTGCCTTTTTTGGGAATAACTCCTCCCCCTTACATCACACCAACATGGTTCACACATGTATGGATAGATCTTGTCCAGACCTATCCATAGATGTCTCAACCATTCATGTCAGTTGTTCCTAGAAAAACTTATTCAATCTCAAAGCAAAAAAGCGGCACTTTGAGTGGTTTTCATCCCTATACCTAACATGGTTCACACATGTATGGATAGATCTTGTCCAGACCTATCCATAGATGTCTCAACCATTCATGTCAGTTGTTCCTAGAAAAACTTATTCAATCTCAAAGCAAAAAAGCGGCACTTTGAGTGGTTTTCATCCCTATACCTAACACTTACATTGACTCCTATGGGGCTCCGGGAACATGACTCTGTAACTCAGCCAAACAAAGGCCCACAGTCCTGATTTTCACACCACGCACTCACAACCCTAGCCCTGACACAACCCTACTTCCAGAATGTCACATTGACCAACTTTGGACCCAAACTTCCAGAAACCCTAACCCTACCCCTACCACCCGGACCGGCTCGTCACCCTCTACGCATGGCTCAAGTCTCAAGTCTATATGACCTAGGGTTACAAAGTTATTAACAAAAGACTCACTTCAAAGTGCCTTTTTTGGGAATAACTCCTCCCCCTTACATCACACCAACATGGTTCACACATGTATGGATAGATCTTGTCCAGACCTATCCATAGATGTCTCAACCATTCATGTCAGTTGTTCCTAGAAAAACTTATTCAATCTCAAAGCAAAAAAGCGGCACTTTGAGTGGTTTTCATCCCTATACCTAACATGGTTCACACATGTATGGATAGATCTTGTCCAGACCTATCCATAGATGTCTCAACCATTCATGTCAGTTGTTCCTAGAAAAACTTATTCAATCTCAAAGCAAAAAAGCGGCACTTTGAGTGGTTTTCATCCCTATACCTAACACTTACATTGACTCCTATGGGGCTCCGGGAACATGACTCTGTAACTCAGCCAAACAAAGGCCCACAGTCCTGATTTTCACACCACGCACTCACAACCCTAGCCCTGACACAACCCTACTTCCAGAATGTCACATTGACCAACTTTGGACCCAAACTTCCAGAAACCCTAACCCTACCCCTACCACCCGGACCGGCTCGTCACCCTCTACGCATGGCTCAAGTCTCAAGTCTATATGACCTAGGGTTACAAAGTTATTAACAAAAGACTCACTTCAAAGTGCCTTTTTTGGGAATAACTCCTCCCCCTTACATCACACCAACATGGTTCACACATGTATGGATAGATCTTGTCCAGACCTATCCATAGATGTCTCAACCATTCATGTCAGTTGTTCCTAGAAAAACTTATTCAATCTCAAAGCAAAAAAGCGGCACTTTGAGTGGTTTTCATCCCTATACCTAACATGGTTCACACATGTATGGATAGATCTTGTCCAGACCTATCCATAGATGTCTCAACCATTCATGTCAGTTGTTCCTAGAAAAACTTATTCAATCTCAAAGCAAAAAAGCGGCACTTTGAGTGGTTTTCATCCCTATACCTAACACTTACATTGACTCCTATGGGGCTCCGGGAACATGACTCTGTAACTCAGCCAAACAAAGGCCCACAGTCCTGATTTTCACACCACGCACTCACAACCCTAGCCCTGACACAACCCTACTTCCAGAATGTCACATTGACCAACTTTGGACCCAAACTTCCAGAAACCCTAACCCTACCCCTACCACCCGGACCGGCTCGTCACCCTCTACGCATGGCTCAAGTCTCAAGTCTATATGACCTAGGGTTACAAAGTTATTAACAAAAGACTCACTTCAAAGTGCCTTTTTTGGGAATAACTCCTCCCCCTTACATCACACCAACATGGTTCACACATGTATGGATAGATCTTGTCCAGACCTATCCATAGATGTCTCAACCATTCATGTCAGTTGTTCCTAGAAAAACTTATTCAATCTCAAAGCAAAAAAGCGGCACTTTGAGTGGTTTTCATCCCTATACCTAACCCTAACCCTAACCTAACCCTAACCCTAACCCTAACCCTAACCCTACTTCCAGAATGTCACATTGACCAACTTTTGACCAAAACTTCAAGAAACCCTAACCCTAACCCTACCACCCGGACCGGCTCGTCACCCTCTACGCATGGCTCAAGTCTCAAGTCTCTCACACTTTGGGTTACAAAGTTATTAACAAAAGACTCACTTCAAAGTGCCTTTTTTGGGAATAACTCCTCCCCCTTACATCACAACAACATGGTTCACACATGTATGGATAGATCTCGTCCAGACCTATCCATAGATGTCTCAACCATTCATGTCAGTTGTTCCTATAAAAAGTCATTCAATCTCAAAGCAAAAAAGAGGCACTTTGAGTGGTTTTTATCCCTATACCTTGACACAACCCTACTTCCAGAATGTCACATTGACCAACTTTTGACCAAAACTTCAAGAAACCCTAACCCTAACCCTACCACCCGGACCGGCTCGTCACCCTCTACGCATGGCTCAAGTCTCAAGTCTCTCACACTTAGGGTTACAAAGTTATTACACGAGCAGTTATTAACTGGGTTCTTAATGATCCCTATTACCTACTGGAAGCCCTAACACTTACATTGACTCCTATGGGGCTCCGGGAACATGACTCTGTAACTCAGCCAAACAAAGGCCCACAGTCCTGATTTTCACACCACGCACTCACAACCCTAGCCTTGACACAACCCTACTTCCAGAATGTCACATTGACCAACTTTTGACCAAAACTTCAAGAAACCCTAACCCTAACCCTACCACCCGGACCGGCTCGTCACCCTCTACGCATGGCTCAAGTCTCAAGTCTCTCACACTTAGGGTTACAAAGTTATTAAAAATCGCAGGCCTGCGATTACCACATTTACCCCTTAACCTAACCCTAACCCTAACCCTAACCTAACCCTACCACCCGGACCGGCTCGTCACCCTCTACGCATGGCTCAAGTCTCAAGTCTCTCACACTTAGGGTTACAAAGTTATTGGAGCTTGAGTCAATGACTCAGGACCCCATTTACCCCTATTACCTAACCCTAACCCTACCACCCGGACCGGCTCGTCACCCTCTACGCATGGCTCAAGTCTCAAGTCTCTCACACTTAGGGTTACAAAGTTATTAAAAATCGCAGGCCTGCGATTACCACATTTACCCCTTAACCTACCACCCGGACCGGCTCGTCACCCTCTACGCATGGCTCAAGTCTCAAGTCTCTCACACTTAGGGTTACAAAGTTATTGGAGCTTGAGTCAATGACTCAGGACCCCATTTACCCCTATTACCTAACCCTAACCCTAACCCTATCCTAACCCTAACCCATTTACCCCTATTACCTACTGGAAGCCCTAACACTTACATTGACTCCTATGGGGCTCCGGGAACATGACTCTGTAACTCAGCCAAACAAAGGCCCACAGTCCTGATTTTCACACCACGCACTCACAACCCTAGCCTTGACACAACCCTACTTCCAGAATGTCACATTGACCAACTTTTGACCAAAACTTCAAGAAACCCTAACCCTAACCCTACCACCCGGACCAGCTCGTCACCCTCTACGCATGGCTCAAGTCTCAAGTCTCTCACACTTAGGGTTACAAAGTTATTACACGAGCAGTTATTAACTGGGTTCTTAATGATCCCTATTACCTACTGGAAACCCTAACACTTACATTGACTCCTATGGGGCTCCGGGAACATGACTCTGTAACTCAGCCAAACAAAGGCCCACAGTCCTGATTTTCACACCACGCACTCACAACCCTAGCCCTGACACAACCCTAGGTCCAGAATGTCACATTGACCAACTTTTGACCAAAACTTCAAAAAACCCTAACCCTAACCCTACCACCCGGACCGGCTCGTCACCCTCTACGCATGGCTCAAGTCTCAAGTCTATCTGACCTAGGGTTACAAAGTTATTAACAAAAGACTCACTTCAAAGTGCCTTTTTTGGGAATAACTCCTCCCCCTTACATCACACCAACATGGTTCACACATGTATGGATAGATCTTGTCCAGACCTATCCATAGATGTCTCAACCATTCATGTCAGTTGTTCCTATAAAAACTCATTCAATCTCAAAGCAAAAAAGAGGCACTTTGAGTGGTTTTCATCCCTATACCCTAACCCTAACCTAACCCTAACCTAACCCTAACCCTAACCCTAACCCTAACCTAACCCTAACCCTAACCCTAACCCTAACCCTAACCCTACCACCCGGACCGGCTCGTCACCCTCTACGCATGGCTCAAGTCTCAAGTCTCTCACACTTAGGGTTACAAAGTTATTAAAAATCGCAGGCCTGCGATTACCACATTTACCCCTTAACCTAACCCTAACACTTACATTGACTCCTATGGGGCTCCGGGAACATGACTCTGTAACTCAGCCAAACAAAGGCCCACAGTCCTGATTTTCACACCACGCACTCACAACCCTAGCCTTGACACAACCCTACTTCCAGAATGTCACATTGACCAACTTTTGACCAAAACTTCAAGAAACCCTAACCCTAACCCTACCACCCGGACCGGCTCGTCACCCTCTACGCATGGCTCAAGTCTCAAGTCTCTCACACTTAGGGTTACAAAGTTATTGGAGCTTGAGTCAATGACTCAGGACCCCATTTACCCCTATTACCTAACCCTGACCCTAACCCTAACTCAGCCAAACAAAGGCCCACAGTCCTGATTTTCACACCACGCACTCACAACCCTAGCCTTGACACAACCCTACTTCCAGAATGTCACATTGACCAACTTTTGACCAAAACTTACAGAAACCCTAACCCTAACCCTACCACCCGGACCGGCTCGTCACCCTCTACGCATGGCTCAAGTCTCAAGTCTCTCACACTTTGGGTTACAAAGTTATTAACAAAAGACTCACTTCAAAGTGCCTTTTTTGGGAATAACTCCTCCCCCTTACATCACAACAACATGGTTCACACATGTATGGATAGATCTCGTCCAGACCTATCCATAGATGTCTCAACCATTCATGTCAGTTGTTCCTATAAAAAGTCATTCAATCTCAAAGCAAAAAAGAGGCACTTTGAGTGGTTTTTATCCCTATACCTATGGGGCTCCGGGAACATGACTCTGTAACTCAGCCAAACAAAGGCCCACAGTCCTGATTTTCACACCACGCACTCACAACCCTAGCCTTGACACAACCCTACTTCCAGAATGTCACATTGACCAACTTTTGACCAAAACTTCAAGAAACCCTAACCCTAACCCTACCACCCGGACCGGCTCGTCACCCTCTACGCATGGCTCAAGTCTCAAGTCTCTCACACTTAGGGTTACAAAGTTATTAAAAATCGCAGGCCTGCGATTACCACATTTACCCCTTAACCTAACCCTAACCCTAACCCTAACCCTAACCCTAACCCTAACCCTAACCCTAACCCTAACCGTCACCCTCTACGCATGGCTCAAGTCTCAAGTCTCTCACACTTAGGGTTACAAAGTTATTAAAAATCGCAGGCCTGCGATTACCACATTTACCCCTTAACCTAACCCTAACACTTACATTGACTCCTATGGGGCTCCGGGAACATGACTCTGTAACTCAGCCAAACAAAGGCCCACAGTCCTGATTTTCACACCACGCACTCACAACCCTAGCCTTGACACAACCCTACTTCCAGAATGTCACATTGACCAACTTTTGACCAAAACTTCAAGAAACCCTAACCCTAACCCTACCACCCGGACCGGCTCGTCACCCTCTACGCATGGCTCAAGTCTCAAGTCTCTCACACTTTGGGTTACAAAGTTATTAACAAAAGACTCACTTCAAAGTGCCTTTTTTGGGAATAACTCCTCCCCCTTACATCACAACAACATGGTTCACACATGTATGGATAGATCTCGTCCAGACCTATCCATAGATGTCTCAACCATTCATGTCAGTTGTTCCTATAAAAAGTCATTCAATCTCAAAGCAAAAAAGAGGCACTTTGAGTGGTTTTTATCCCTATACCTTGACACAACCCTACTTCCAGAATGTCACATTGACCAACTTTTGACCAAAACTTCAAGAAACCCTAACCCTAACCCTACCACCCGGACCGGCTCGTCACCCTCTACGCATGGCTCAAGTCTCAAGTCTCTCACACTTAGGGTTACAAAGTTATTACACGAGCAGTTATTAACTGGGTTCTTAATGATCCCTATTACCTACTGGAAGCCCTAACACTTACATTGACTCCTATGGGGCTCCGGGAACATGACTCTGTAACTCAGCCAAACAAAGGCCCACAGTCCTGATTTTCACACCACGCACTCACAACCCTAGCCTTGACACAACCCTACTTCCAGAATGTCACATTGACCAACTTTTGACCAAAACTTCAAGAAACCCTAACCCTAACCCTACCACCCGGACCGGCTCGTCACCCTCTACGCATGGCTCAAGTCTCAAGTCTCTCACACTTAGGGTTACAAAGTTATTAAAAATCGCAGGCCTGCGATTACCACATTTACCCCTTAACCTAACCCTAACCCTAACCCTAACCTAACCCTACCACCCGGACCGGCTCGTCACCCTCTACGCATGGCTCAAGTCTCAAGTCTCTCACACTTAGGGTTACAAAGTTATTGGAGCTTGAGTCAATGACTCAGGACCCCATTTACCCCTATTACCTAACCCTAACCCTACCACCCGGACCGGCTCGTCACCCTCTACGCATGGCTCAAGTCTCAAGTCTCTCACACTTAGGGTTACAAAGTTATTAAAAATCGCAGGCCTGCGATTACCACATTTACCCCTTAACCTACCACCCGGACCGGCTCGTCACCCTCTACGCATGGCTCAAGTCTCAAGTCTCTCACACTTAGGGTTACAAAGTTATTGGAGCTTGAGTCAATGACTCAGGACCCCATTTACCCCTATTACCTAACCCTAACCCTAACCCTATCCTAACCCTAACCCATTTACCCCTATTACCTACTGGAAGCCCTAACACTTACATTGACTCCTATGGGGCTCCGGGAACATGACTCTGTAACTCAGCCAAACAAAGGCCCACAGTCCTGATTTTCACACCACGCACTCACAACCCTAGCCTTGACACAACCCTACTTCCAGAATGTCACATTGACCAACTTTTGACCAAAACTTCAAGAAACCCTAACCCTAACCCTACCACCCGGACCAGCTCGTCACCCTCTACGCATGGCTCAAGTCTCAAGTCTCTCACACTTAGGGTTACAAAGTTATTACACGAGCAGTTATTAACTGGGTTCTTAATGATCCCTATTACCTACTGGAAACCCTAACACTTACATTGACTCCTATGGGGCTCCGGGAACATGACTCTGTAACTCAGCCAAACAAAGGCCCACAGTCCTGATTTTCACACCACGCACTCACAACCCTAGCCCTGACACAACCCTAGGTCCAGAATGTCACATTGACCAACTTTTGACCAAAACTTCAAAAAACCCTAACCCTAACCCTACCACCCGGACCGGCTCGTCACCCTCTACGCATGGCTCAAGTCTCAAGTCTATCTGACCTAGGGTTACAAAGTTATTAACAAAAGACTCACTTCAAAGTGCCTTTTTTGGGAATAACTCCTCCCCCTTACATCACACCAACATGGTTCACACATGTATGGATAGATCTTGTCCAGACCTATCCATAGATGTCTCAACCATTCATGTCAGTTGTTCCTATAAAAACTCATTCAATCTCAAAGCAAAAAAGAGGCACTTTGAGTGGTTTTCATCCCTATACCCTAACCCTAACCTAACCCTAACCTAACCCTAACCCTAACCCTAACCCTAACCTAACCCTAACCCTAACCCTAACCCTAACCCTAACCCTACCACCCGGACCGGCTCGTCACCCTCTACGCATGGCTCAAGTCTCAAGTCTCTCACACTTAGGGTTACAAAGTTATTAAAAATCGCAGGCCTGCGATTACCACATTTACCCCTTAACCTAACCCTAACACTTACATTGACTCCTATGGGGCTCCGGGAACATGACTCTGTAACTCAGCCAAACAAAGGCCCACAGTCCTGATTTTCACACCACGCACTCACAACCCTAGCCTTGACACAACCCTACTTCCAGAATGTCACATTGACCAACTTTTGACCAAAACTTCAAGAAACCCTAACCCTAACCCTACCACCCGGACCGGCTCGTCACCCTCTACGCATGGCTCAAGTCTCAAGTCTCTCACACTTAGGGTTACAAAGTTATTGGAGCTTGAGTCAATGACTCAGGACCCCATTTACCCCTATTACCTAACCCTGACCCTAACCCTAACTCAGCCAAACAAAGGCCCACAGTCCTGATTTTCACACCACGCACTCACAACCCTAGCCTTGACACAACCCTACTTCCAGAATGTCACATTGACCAACTTTTGACCAAAACTTACAGAAACCCTAACCCTAACCCTACCACCCGGACCGGCTCGTCACCCTCTACGCATGGCTCAAGTCTCAAGTCTCTCACACTTTGGGTTACAAAGTTATTAACAAAAGACTCACTTCAAAGTGCCTTTTTTGGGAATAACTCCTCCCCCTTACATCACAACAACATGGTTCACACATGTATGGATAGATCTCGTCCAGACCTATCCATAGATGTCTCAACCATTCATGTCAGTTGTTCCTATAAAAAGTCATTCAATCTCAAAGCAAAAAAGAGGCACTTTGAGTGGTTTTTATCCCTATACCTATGGGGCTCCGGGAACATGACTCTGTAACTCAGCCAAACAAAGGCCCACAGTCCTGATTTTCACACCACGCACTCACAACCCTAGCCTTGACACAACCCTACTTCCAGAATGTCACATTGACCAACTTTTGACCAAAACTTCAAGAAACCCTAACCCTAACCCTACCACCCGGACCGGCTCGTCACCCTCTACGCATGGCTCAAGTCTCAAGTCTCTCACACTTAGGGTTACAAAGTTATTAAAAATCGCAGGCCTGCGATTACCACATTTACCCCTTAACCTAACCCTAACCCTAACCCTAACCCTAACCCTAACCCTAACCCTAACCCTAACCCTAACCGTCACCCTCTACGCATGGCTCAAGTCTCAAGTCTCTCACACTTAGGGTTACAAAGTTATTAAAAATCGCAGGCCTGCGATTACCACATTTACCCCTTAACCTAACCCTAACACTTACATTGACTCCTATGGGGCTCCGGGAACATGACTCTGTAACTCAGCCAAACAAAGGCCCACAGTCCTGATTTTCACACCACGCACTCACAACCCTAGCCTTGACACAACCCTACTTCCAGAATGTCACATTGACCAACTTTTGACCAAAACTTCAAGAAACCCTAACCCTAACCCTACCACCCGGACCGGCTCGTCACCCTCTACGCATGGCTCAAGTCTCAAGTCTCTCACACTTTGGGTTACAAAGTTATTAACAAAAGACTCACTTCAAAGTGCCTTTTTTGGGAATAACTCCTCCCCCTTACATCACAACAACATGGTTCACACATGTATGGATAGATCTCGTCCAGACCTATCCATAGATGTCTCAACCATTCATGTCAGTTGTTCCTATAAAAAGTCATTCAATCTCAAAGCAAAAAAGAGGCACTTTGAGTGGTTTTTATCCCTATACCTTGACACAACCCTACTTCCAGAATGTCACATTGACCAACTTTTGACCAAAACTTCAAGAAACCCTAACCCTAACCCTACCACCCGGACCGGCTCGTCACCCTCTACGCATGGCTCAAGTCTCAAGTCTCTCACACTTAGGGTTACAAAGTTATTACACGAGCAGTTATTAACTGGGTTCTTAATGATCCCTATTACCTACTGGAAGCCCTAACACTTACATTGACTCCTATGGGGCTCCGGGAACATGACTCTGTAACTCAGCCAAACAAAGGCCCACAGTCCTGATTTTCACACCACGCACTCACAACCCTAGCCTTGACACAACCCTACTTCCAGAATGTCACATTGACCAACTTTTGACCAAAACTTCAAGAAACCCTAACCCTAACCCTACCACCCGGACCGGCTCGTCACCCTCTACGCATGGCTCAAGTCTCAAGTCTCTCACACTTAGGGTTACAAAGTTATTAAAAATCGCAGGCCTGCGATTACCACATTTACCCCTTAACCTAACCCTAACCCTAACCCTAACCTAACCCTACCACCCGGACCGGCTCGTCACCCTCTACGCATGGCTCAAGTCTCAAGTCTCTCACACTTAGGGTTACAAAGTTATTGGAGCTTGAGTCAATGACTCAGGACCCCATTTACCCCTATTACCTAACCCTAACCCTACCACCCGGACCGGCTCGTCACCCTCTACGCATGGCTCAAGTCTCAAGTCTCTCACACTTAGGGTTACAAAGTTATTAAAAATCGCAGGCCTGCGATTACCACATTTACCCCTTAACCTACCACCCGGACCGGCTCGTCACCCTCTACGCATGGCTCAAGTCTCAAGTCTCTCACACTTAGGGTTACAAAGTTATTGGAGCTTGAGTCAATGACTCAGGACCCCATTTACCCCTATTACCTAACCCTAACCCTAACCCTATCCTAACCCTAACCCATTTACCCCTATTACCTACTGGAAGCCCTAACACTTACATTGACTCCTATGGGGCTCCGGGAACATGACTCTGTAACTCAGCCAAACAAAGGCCCACAGTCCTGATTTTCACACCACGCACTCACAACCCTAGCCTTGACACAACCCTACTTCCAGAATGTCACATTGACCAACTTTTGACCAAAACTTCAAGAAACCCTAACCCTAACCCTACCACCCGGACCAGCTCGTCACCCTCTACGCATGGCTCAAGTCTCAAGTCTCTCACACTTAGGGTTACAAAGTTATTACACGAGCAGTTATTAACTGGGTTCTTAATGATCCCTATTACCTACTGGAAACCCTAACACTTACATTGACTCCTATGGGGCTCCGGGAACATGACTCTGTAACTCAGCCAAACAAAGGCCCACAGTCCTGATTTTCACACCACGCACTCACAACCCTAGCCCTGACACAACCCTAGGTCCAGAATGTCACATTGACCAACTTTTGACCAAAACTTCAAAAAACCCTAACCCTAACCCTACCACCCGGACCGGCTCGTCACCCTCTACGCATGGCTCAAGTCTCAAGTCTATCTGACCTAGGGTTACAAAGTTATTAACAAAAGACTCACTTCAAAGTGCCTTTTTGGGAATAACTCCTCCCCCTTACATCACACCAACATGGTTCACACATGTATGGATAGATCTTGTCCAGACCTATCCATAGATGTCTCAACCATTCATGTCAGTTGTTCCTATAAAAACTCATTCAATCTCAAAGCAAAAAAGAGGCACTTTGAGTGGTTTTCATCCCTATACCCTACTGGAAGCCCTAACACTTACATTGACTCCTATGGGGCTCCGGGAACATGACTCTGTAACTCAGCCAAACAAAGGCCCACAGTCCTGATTTTCACACCACGCACTCACAACCCTAGCCTTGACACAACCCTACTTCCAGAATGTCACATTGACCAACTTTTGACCAAAACTTCCAGAAACCCTAACCCTAACCCTACCACCCGGACCGGCTCGTCACCCTCTACGCATGGCTCAAGTCTCAAGTCTCTCACACTTAGGGTTACAAAGTTATTGGAGCTTGAGTCAATGACTCAGGACCCCATTTACCCCTATTACCTAACCCTAACCCTAACCCTAACCTAACCCTAACCTAACCCTAACTTACATTGACTCCTATGGGGCTCCGGGAACATGACTCTGTAACTCAGCCAAACAAAGGCCCACAGTCCTGATTTTCACACCACGCACTCACAACCCTAGCCTTGACACAACCCTAGTTCCAGAATGTCACATTGACCAACTTTTGACCCAAACTTACAGAAACCCTAACCCTAACCCTACCACCCGGACCGGCTCGTCACCCTCTACGCATGGCTCAAGTCTCAAGTCTCTCACACTTAGGGTTACAAAGTTATTAAAAATCGCAGGCCTGCGATTACCACATTTACCCCTTAACCTTGACACAACCCTAGTTCCAGAATGTCACATTGACCAACTTTTGACCCAAACTTACAGAAACCCTAACCCTAACCCTACCACCCGGACCGGCTCGTCACCCTCTACGCATGGCTCAAGTCTCAAGTCTCTCACACTTAGGGTTACAAAGTTATTAAAAATCGCAGGCCTGCGATTACCACATTTACCCCTTAACCTAACCCTAACCCTAACCCTAACCCTAACGGCAACAACCCCATACACGTATTTCTTGGGCTGCTGACTGTCTGTTTTGGGTGTTTTTGGGCTCATCCTAGCATGTGGAGCTAACATGGCTAAGGATTCCAGATTCGGTCAACCAATGACAGCTTCTGGAATCAGCTATAACTCAGCTCAGGAAGGAGCTACAGTGGTAAGATTGGTGTCAAATTAAAGCTTAGGACCTCAGCAATGCAATGGTGGTGGTTTCAAGTGTCTAAATGTAACTTTTCAAAAAACGATGTCACATTCTGGAAGGCAATTCCAGATTTCGTCAACCAATGACCAAATCTGGAATCAGCTATAACTTTGCCCGGGAAGGAGCTAGAGGGCTGGGATTGACTTCAGATGATAGCTGAGAGCCTCAGCAGTGCAATGGTGGTGGTTTCAAGTGTTTAACTCCACATTTAAGGGTCAAGGACTTATTCTGGAAGGGGATTCCAGATTTGGTCAACCAATGACCAAATCTGGAATCTGCTCTAACTCTGCCCAGGAAGTAGCTAGAGGACTGGGATTGGCTTCTACTGACAGCTGGGGAGGTCCCTGACAGGTGTGGTGGGGTGTCATCTCTCTACCCCCTGGATAAAAATTTGACCTCATGAATCAGCCCATAGTCTATGTGGTTGGATCGGTGGGGATGAGCCTTGGGTGTCCTGAGGGTCGGTTTGGTCAATTTCCACCGTGAAATTTCGGACCTCTCGGGGACCGGCAACAACCCCATACACGTATTTCTTGGGCTGCTGACTGTCTGTTTTGGGTGTTTTTGGGCTGATCCAGGCACTCAGAGCTTCCAAGACGCAATCTGGAAGGGGATTCCAGATTCCAGATTGGGATTCCAGATTCCAGATTCCAGATTCCAGATTCGGTCAAGCAATGATAACTCCGCCCAGGAAGGAGCTAGAGGACTGGGCTGGGCTTCAGATGACAGCTGAGGGCCTCAGCAGTGCAATGGTGGTGGTTTCACGTGTCTACCTGCAATCTTAAGGGTCAAAAACGCAATCTGGAAGGGGATTCCAGATTCGGTCAAGCAATGATAACTCCTCTCAGGAAGGAGCTAGAGGGCTGAGATTGGCATCAAATGAAAGCTTAGGGCCTCAGCAGTGCAATGGTTGTAGTTTCAAGTGTCTACCTGCACTTTTTAAAAATCGATGTCACATTCTGGAAGGGGATTCCAGATTAGGTCAACCAATGACCAAATCTGGAATCTGCTCTAACTCTGCCCAGGAAGTAGCTAGAGGACTGGGATTGGCTTCTACTGACAGCTGGGGAGGTCCCTGACAGGTGTGGTGGGGTGTCATCTCTCTACCCCCTGGATAAAAATTTGACCTCATGAATCAGCCCATAGTCTATGTGGTTGGATCGGTGGGGATGAGCCTTGGGTGTCCTGAGGGTCAGTCGGGTCAATTTCCACCATGAAATTTGGGACCCCTCGGGGACTGGCAAGGACCCCGCACACGTGTCTCTCGGGGCGGTGACTGTCTGTTTTGGGTGTTTTTGGGCTGATCCAAACACTTTGAGCTTCAAAGACGCAATCTGGAAGGGGATTCCAGATTCCAGATTGGGATTCCAGATTCCAGATTCCAGATTCCAGATTCCAGGTTGGGATTCCAGATTCCAGATTCCAGATTCCAGGTTGGGATTCCAGATTCCAGATTCCAGATTCCAGATTGGAATGGGATTCCAGATGCGGTCAAGCAATGATAACTCCGCCCAGGAAGTAGCTAGAGGACTGGGATTGGCTTCCACTGACAGCTGGGGAGGTCCCTGACAGGTGTGGTGGGGTGTCATCTCTCCAGGACCTCTAGAAATGTTTGACTTCACCAATCGGCCCCCGCTCTCTAGCGTTGATCCGGGCTGATGAGCTTTCTTTGTCCTCAGGGTCGGTCGGGTCAATTTCCAACGTGAAATTTTTGACCCCTCGGGGACCGGCGGGACCCCCACCCACGCGTTTGTGGGGGTGTGACTGTCTGTTTTGTGTGTTTTGGGGCTCGTCGCAACATTTTTGGCATTTCGGGTGAAAATCCCACATGGCCGGGTTCTCTGATTTATTTAGAGTCATATTGGTGAAAAACATGGGTTAGCCACTTGAAAACTGAATTTTAAAATGGTTTTCTAACTTTTGATGGCTCTCTAGCGCTCAAAACATAGTGGTCAAAATCCGGAATTGAGATTCCGGAATTGAAAAAACCGGAAACGGAATTTGCAGTTCTGGATTCCAGATTCCAGATTCCAGATTCCAGAATTGCAAATTCCGGATCCGGATTCTTCCGTTCTGGAATTCCAGATTCCTATCAAATCGACGGTGTCCCCTAACCCTAACCCTAACCCTAACCAGAAACCCTAACCCTACCCCTACCACCCGGACCGGCTCGTCACCCTCTACGCATGGCTCAAGTCTCAAGTCTCTCACACTTAGGGTTACAAAGTTATTCAAAATCGCAGGCCTGCGATTACCACATTTACCCCTTAACCTAACCCTACCACCCGGACCGGCTCGTCACCCTCTACGCATGGCTCAAGTCTCAAGTCTCTCACACTTAGGGTTAAGAAGTTATTCAAAATCGCAGGCCTGCGATTACCCCATTTACCCCTTAACCTATGGCAAACCCTAGCACTTACATTGACTCCTATGGGGCTCCGGGAACATGACTCTGTAACTCAGCCAAACAAAGGCCCACAGTCCTGATTTTCACACCACGCACTCACAACCCTAGCCCTGACACAACCCTACTTCCACAATGTCACATTGACCAACTTTGGACCCAAACTTACAGAAACCCTAACCCTACCCCTACCACCCGGACCGGCTCGTCACCCTCTACGCATGGCTCAAGTCTCAAGTCTATATGACCTAGGGTTACAAAGTTATTAACAAAAGACTCACTTCAAAGTGCCTTTTTTGGGAATAACTCCTCCCCCTTACATCACACCAACATGGTTCACACATGTATGGATAGATCTTGTCCAGACCTATCCATAGATGTCTCAACCATTCATGTCAGTTGTTCCTAGAAAAACTTATTCAATCTCAAAGCAAAAAAGCGGCACTTTGAGTGGTTTTCATCCCTATACCTAACCCTAACCCTAAACCCAACCCTAGCCCTGACACAACCCTACTTCCAGAATGTCACATTGACCAACTTTTGACCAAAACTTCAAGAAACCCTAACCCTAACCCTACCACCCGGACCGGCTCGTCACCCTCTACGCATGGCTCAAGTCTCAAGTCTCTCACACTTAGGGTTACAAAGTTATTACACGAGCAGTTATTAACTGGGTTCTTAATGATCCCTATTACCTAACCTAACCCTAACCCTAACCTAACCCTAACCCTAACCCTAACCCTAACCTATCCATAGATGTCTCAACCATTCATGTCAGTTGTTCCTATAAAAAGTCATTCAATCTCAAAGCAAAAAAGACTCACTTTGAGTGGTTTTTATCCCTATACCTAACCCTAACCCTACCACCCGGACCGGCTCGTCACCCTCTACGCATGGCTCAAGTCTCAAGTCTCTCTCACTTAGGGTTACAAAGTTATTAACAAAAGACTCACTTCAAAGTGCCTTTTTTTGGAATAACTCCTCCCCCTTACATCACAACAACATGGTTCACATATGTATGGATAGATCTCGTCCAGACCTATTCATAGATGTCTCAACCATTCATGTCAGTTGTTCCTATAAAAAGTCATTCAATCTCAAAGCAAAAAAGAGGCACTTTGAGTGGTTTTTATCCCTATACCTAACCCTAACCCTACCACCCGGACCGCCTCGTCACCCTCTACGCATGGCTCAAGTCTCAAGTCTCTCACACTTAGGGTTACAAAGTTATTGGAGCTTGAGTCAATGACTCAGGACCCCATTTACCCCTATTACCTACTGGAAGCCCTAACACTTACATTGACTCCTATGGGGCTCCGGGAACATGACTCTGTAACTCAGCCAAACAAAGGCCCACAGTCCTGATTTTCACACCACGCACTCACAACCCTAGCCCTGACACAACCCTACTTCCAGAATGTCACATTGACCAACTTTTGACCAAAACTTCAAGAAACCCTAACCCTAACCCTACCACCCGGACCGCCTCGTCACCCTCTACGCATGGCTCAAGTCTCAAGTCTCTCACACTTAGGGTTACAAAGTTATTGGAGCTTGAGTCAATGACTCAGGACCCCATTTACCCCTATTACCTACTGGAAGCCCTAACACTTACATTGACTCCTATGGGGCTCCGGGAACATGACTCTGTAACTCAGCCAAACAAAGGCCCACAGTCCTGATTTTCACACCACGCACTCACAACCCTAGCCCTGACACAACCCTACTTCCAGAATGTCACATTGACCAACTTTTGACCAAAACTTCAAGAAACCCTAACCCTAACCCTACCACCCGGACCGGCTCGTCACCCTCTACGCATGGCTCAAGTCTCAAGTCTCTCACACTTAGGGTTACAAAGTTATTACACGAGCAGTTATTAACTGGGTTCTTAATGATCCCTATTACCTAACCTAACCCTAACCCTAACCTAACCTAACCCTGACCCTAACCCTAACCCTAACCTATCCATAGATGTCTCAACCATTCATGTCAGTTGTTCCTATAAAAAGTCATTCAATCTCAAAGCAAAAAAGACTCACTTTGAGTGGTTTTTATCCCTATACCTAACCCTAACCCTACCACCCGGACCGGCTCGTCACCCTCTACGCATGGCTCAAGTCTCAAGTCTCTCTCACTTAGGGTTACAAAGTTATTAACAAAAGACTCACTTCAAAGTGCCTTTTTTTGGAATAACTCCTCCCCCTTACATCACAACAACATGGTTCACATATGTATGGATAGATCTCGTCCAGACCTATTCATAGATGTCTCAACCATTCATGTCAGTTGTTCCTATAAAAAGTCATTCAATCTCAAAGCAAAAAAGAGGCACTTTGAGTGGTTTTTATCCCTATACCTAACCCTAACCCTACCACCCGGACCGCCTCGTCACCCTCTACGCATGGCTCAAGTCTCAAGTCTCTCACACTTAGGGTTACAAAGTTATTGGAGCTTGAGTCAATGACTCAGGACCCCATTTACCCCTATTACCTACTGGAAGCCCTAACACTTACATTGACTCCTATGGGGCTCCGGGAACATGACTCTGTAACTCAGCCAAACAAAGGCCCACAGTCCTGATTTTCACACCACGCACTCACAACCCTAGCCCTGACACAACCCTACTTCCAGAATGTCACATTGACCAACTTTTGACCAAAACTTCAAGAAACCCTAACCCTAACCCTACCACCCGGACCGCCTCGTCACCCTCTACGCATGGCTCAAGTCTCAAGTCTCTCACACTTAGGGTTACAAAGTTATTGGAGCTTGAGTCAATGACTCAGGACCCCATTTACCCCTATTACCTACTGGAAGCCCTAACACTTACATTGACTCCTATGGGGCTCCGGGAACATGACTCTGTAACTCAGCCAAACAAAGGCCCACAGTCCTGATTTTCACACCACGCACTCACAACCCTAGCCCTGACACAACCCTACTTCCAGAATGTCACATTGACCAACTTTTGACCAAAACTTCAAGAAACCCTAACCCTAACCCTACCACCCGGACCGGCTCGTCACCCTCTACGCATGGCTCAAGTCTCAAGTCTCTCACACTTAGGGTTACAAAGTTATTACACGAGCAGTTATTAACTGGGTTCTTAATGATCCCTATTACCTAACCTAACCCTAACCCTAACCTAACCTAACCCTGACCCTAACCCTAACCCTAACCTATCCATAGATGTCTCAACCATTCATGTCAGTTGTTCCTATAAAAAGTCATTCAATCTCAAAGCAAAAAAGACTCACTTTGAGTGGTTTTTATCCCTATACCTAACCCTAACCCTACCACCCGGACCGGCTCGTCACCCTCTACGCATGGCTCAAGTCTCAAGTCTCTCTCACTTAGGGTTACAAAGTTATTAACAAAAGACTCACTTCAAAGTGCCTTTTTTTGGAATAACTCCTCCCCCTTACATCACAACAACATGGTTCACATATGTATGGATAGATCTCGTCCAGACCTATTCATAGATGTCTCAACCATTCATGTCAGTTGTTCCTATAAAAGTCATTCAATCTCAAAGCAAAAAAGAGGCACTTTGAGTGGTTTTATCCCTATACCTAACCCTAACCCTACCACCCGGACCGCCTCGTCACCCTCTACGCATGGCTCAAGTCTCAAGTCTCTCACACTTAGGGTTACAAAGTTATTGGAGCTTGAGTCAATGACTCAGGACCCCATTTACCCCTATTACCTACTGGAAGCCCTAACACTTACATTGACTCCTATGGGGCTCCGGGAACATGACTCTGTAACTCAGCCAAACAAAGGCCCACAGTCCTGATTTTCACACCACGCACTCACAACCCTAGCCCTGACACAACCCTACTTCCAGAATGTCACATTGACCAACTTTTGACCAAAACTTCAAGAAACCCTAACCCTAACCCTACCACCCGGACCGCCTCGTCACCCTCTACGCATGGCTCAAGTCTCAAGTCTCTCACACTTAGGGTTACAAAGTTATTGGAGCTTGAGTCAATGACTCAGGACCCCATTTACCCCTATTACCTACTGGAAGCCCTAACACTTACATTGACTCCTATGGGGCTCCGGGAACATGACTCTGTAACTCAGCCAAACAAAGGCCCACAGTCCTGATTTTCACACCACGCACTCACAACCCTAGCCCTGACACAACCCTACTTCCAGAATGTCACATTGACCAACTTTTGACCAAAACTTCAAGAAACCCTAACCCTAACCCTACCACCCGGACCGGCTCGTCACCCTCTACGCATGGCTCAAGTCTCAAGTCTCTCACACTTAGGGTTACAAAGTTATTACACGAGCAGTTATTAACTGGGTTCTTAATGATCCCTATTACCTACTGGAAGCCCTAACACTTACATTGACTCCTATGGGGCTCCGGGAACATGACTCTGTAACTCAGCCAAACAAAGGCCCACAGTCCTGATTTTCACACCACGCACTCACAACCCTAGCCTTGACACAACCCTACTTCCAGAATGTCACATTGACCAACTTTTGACCAAAACTTCAAGAAACCCTAACCCTAACCCTACCACCCGGACCGGCTCGTCACCCTCTACGCATGGCTCAAGTCTCAAGTCTCTCACACTTAGGGTTACAAAGTTATTACACGAGCAGTTATTAACTGGGTTCTTAATGATCCCTATTACCTACTGGAAGCCCTAACACTTACATTGACTCCTATGGGGCTCCGGGAACATGACTCTGTAACTCAGCCAAACAAAGGCCCACAGTCCTGATTTTCACACCACGCACTCACAACCCTAGCCCTGACACAACCCTAGGTCCAGAATGTCACATTGACCAACTTTTGACCAAAACTTCCAGAAACCCTAACCCTAACCCTACCACCCGGACCGGCTCGTCACCCTCTACGCATGGCTGAAGTCTCAAGTCTCTCACACTTAGGGTTACAAAGTTATTACACGAGCAGTTATTAACTGGGTTCTTAATGATCCCTATTACCTACTGGAAGCCCTAACACTTACATTGACTCCTATGGGGCTCCGGGAACATGACTCTGTAACTCAGCCAAACAAAGGCCCACAGTCCTGATTTTCACACCACGCACTCACAACCCTAGCCCTGACACAACCCTAGGTCCAGAATGTCACATTGACCAACTTTTGACCAAAACTTCCAGAAACCCTAACCCTAACCCTACCACCCGGACCGGCTCGTCACCCTCTACGCATGGCTGAAGTCTCAAGTCTCTCACACTTAGGGTTACAAAGTTATTAACAAAAGACTCACTTCAAAGTGCTTTTTTTGGGAATAACTCCTCCCCCTTACATCACACCAACATGGTTCACACATGTATGGATAGATCTCGTCCAGACCTATCCATAGATGTCTCAACCATTCATGTCAGTTGTTCCTAGAAAAATTCATTCAAAATCAAAGCAAAAAAGACTCACTTTGAGTGGTTTTCATCCCTATACCTAACCCTAACCCTAACCCTAACCCTAACCCTAACCCTAACCCTAACCCTAATTAGGGGATTCCATATCTTGTTCTGAGGGTCTCTGGGCGACGGGAGTAGGACCGTTGGAATCGCCTCGGCGAGCTCTACAACATATCTGGCATTGCCATTTTATACCCGGAAAGTGTATGTGGCATTTATTTCCCTAACCATGGGTCCTAGACAAAAACAGGACGTCTAGGTGAATTCGGGGGATTTTTTACAGTCCGGTGATGTGTCTTTTGACTCTCTAGCACCTATTTTTTTTTGTTGCAGTACCACCATTTTACCACTAGGGGGAGCAATTTGTCTGTCGTTTTCTGGAATATAGTTCCACAATTGGTTCAATCTACCACTGTGAGCCGTAGGAACATGCTAGAGAGCTGGGAGTTGGTTTAAACTGCTGTTAGGGGACTCGGGCTCCCTTGGCCACCGTTTCTGAGTGCCTAGGACCTTTCTACCAAAGATTCCAGAACTGAAGATTCCGTTTCCAGAACTGAAGATTCCGTTTCCGGAACTGAAGATTCCGTTTCCGGAACTGAACATTCTGAAAACGAGCTCCAACTCCGCTCAGGAAGGACCGAGAGCTCTGGCAATGACTTCAAATGAAAGCTGAGGGCCTCAGCAGTGCAATGGAAGTGGTTTCAAGTGTCCAACTACAACACTGTAGATTTTGAATAGGGATTCCAGATTGGTCAAGCCTTGACCGATTCTGGAAGGTGCTGTAACTGAGCTCAGGAAAGAGCTAGACGTGTGGGATTTACTTCAAATGAAAGCTGGGGGGGTCCCTGACAGGTGTGGTATGATGTCATCTCTGTAAACCTGCATAAAAATTTCACCTCATGAATCAGCCCATAGACTGTATGGTGGGATACAGGGGGATGAGCCTTATGTGTCCTGAGGGTCAGTTGGGTCAATTTCCACCATGAATTTTGCGACCCCTTGGGGAGTGGCAACAACCCCAAACACACAACTGTTGGGGTGGTGACTGTCTGTTTTGGGTGTTTTTGGGCTGATCCAAACACTTTGAGCTTCAAAGATGCAATCTGGAAGGGGATTCCAGATTCCAGATTCCAGATTCCAGATTCCAGATTGGGATTCCAGATTCCAGATTCCAGATTCCAGATTGGGATTCCAGATTCCAGATTCCAGATTCCAGATTGGGATTCCAGATTCGGTCAAGCAATGATAACTCCTCTCAGGAAGGAGCTAGATGGCTGGGATTAGCATCAAATGAAAGCTTAGGACCTCAGCAGTGTAATGGTTGCAGTGTCAAGTCTCAAGTCACTTCTTAAAAATCAATGTCATTTTCTGGAAGGGGATTCCAGATTTAGACATCAAATGACCGATTCTGGAATCTGCTATAACTCCTCTCAGGAAGGAGCTAGAGGCGTGGGACTGGCTTCAAATGAAAGCTGAGGGTCCTGTGAGTGTAATGGTGGTAGTTTCAAGTGTCTTACTTCAATGTTAAGGGTTTTATGGTCAACCCTATGTGTAACCCTAACTCGGTAACCCTACTCCCTAACTGTAACCCTAACAATCCCAAACAATGAGGGCTAGGGTTATGAAAGTTTGATATGTGTCTCCCTCGGGGGTCCCTGACAGGTGGGTTGTGGTGTCGTCTCTGTAACCCTAGCAGAAAAATTTGACCTCATGAATCACCCGATAATGTATATGGTTGGACCCGTGGGGATGAGCCTTGTGTGTCCTGAGGGTCGGTTCGGTCAATTTCCACCATGAAATTTGGAACCCTTCGGGGACTGGCAACGACCCCGCACACGTGTCTCTTGGGGCAGTGACTGTCTGTTTTGGGTGTTTTTGGGCTGATCCAAACACCCTGAGCTTCAGAAACGCAATCTGGAAGGGGATTCCAGATTTCGTCATTCAATGACCAATTCTGGAATCCTCTGTAACTCCTCTCAGGAAGGAGGTAGAAGTGTGGGATTGGCTTCAAATGAAAGCTGAGGGCCTTGCAAGTGTAACGGTGGTACTTTCAAGTGTCTAACTCCACGTTTAAGTTTCAATGACACTTTCTGGAAGGGGATTCCAGAATGTGTCATCCAATGACCGATTCTGGAATCCTCTGCTATAACTCCTCTCAGGAAGGAGCTAGAGGGCTGGGATTAGCATCAAGTGAAAGCTTAGGACCTCAGCAGTGCAATGGTTGCAGTGTCAAGTCTCAAGTCACTTCTTAAAAATCAATGTCATTTTCTGGAAGGGGATTCCAGATTTAGACATCAAATGACCGATTCTGGAATCTGCTATAACTCCTCTCAGGAAGGAGCTAGAGGGCTGGGATTAGCATCAAATGAAAGCTTAGGACCTCAGCAGTGTAATGGTTGCAGTGTCAAGTCTCAAGTCACTTTTTAAAAATCGATGTCATTTTCTGGAAGGGGATTCCAGATTTAGACATCAAATGACCGATTCTGGAATCTGCTATAACTCCTCTCAGGAAGGAGCTAGATGCGTGGGACTGGCTTCAAATGAAAGCTGAGGGCCCTCCGAGTGTAATGGTAGTAATTTCAAGTGTGTAACTTCAATGTTAAGGGTTTTATGGTCAACCCTATGTGTAACCCTAACTCGGTAACCCTACTCCCTAACTGTAACCCTAACAATCCCAAACAATGAGGGCTAGGGTTATGAAAGTTTGATATGTGTCTCCCTCGGGGGTCCCTGACAGGTGGGTTGTGGTGTCGTCTCTGTAACCCTAGCAGAAAAATTTGACCTCATGAATCACCCCATAATGTATATGGTTGGACCCGTGGGGATGAGCCTTGGGTGTCCTGAGGGTCGGTTCGGTCAATTTCCACCATGAAATGTGGAACCCTTCGGGGACTGGCAACAACCCCGCACACGTGTCTCTTGGGGCAGTGACTGTCTGTTTTGGGTGTTTTTGGGCTGATCCAAACACCCTGAGCTTCAGAAACGCAATCTGGAAGGGGATTCCAGATTTCGTCATTCAATGACCAATTCTGGAATCCTCTGTAACTCCTCTCAGGAAGGAGGTAGAAGTGTGGGCTTGGCTTCAAATGAAAGCTGAGGGCCTTGCGAGTGTAACGGTGGTACTTTCAAGTGTCTAACTCCACGTTTAAGTTTCAATGACACTTTCTGGAAGGGGATTCCAGAATGTGTCATCCAATGACCGATTCTGGAATTCTCAACCCTAACTCCTCTCAGGAAGGAGCTAGAGGGCTGGGATTAGCATCAAATGAAAGCTTAGGACCTCAGCAGTGTAATGGTTGCAGTGTCAAGTCTCAAGTCACTTTTTAAAAATCGATGTCATTTTCTGGAAGGGGATTCCAGATTTAGACATCAAATGACCGATTCTGGAATCTGCTATAACTCCTCTCAGGAAGGAGCTAGATGGCTGGGATTAGCATCAAATGAAAGCTTAGGACCTCAGCAGTGCAATGGTTGCAGTGTCAAGTCTCAAGTCACTTTTTAGAAATCGATGTCATTTTCTGGAAGGGGATTCCAGATTTAGACATCAAATGACACATTCTGGAATCTGCCTTAACTCCTCTCAGGAAGGAGCTAGAGGCGTGGGACTGGCTTCAAATGAAAGCTGAGGGCCCTCCGAGTGTAATGGTGGTAGTTTCAAGTGTCTAACTTAAATGTTAAGGGTTTTATGGTCAACCCTATGTGTAACCCTAACTCGGTAACCCTACTCCCTAACTGTAACCCTAACAATCCCAAACAATGAGGGCTAGGGTTATGAAAGTTTGATATGTGTCTCCCTCGGGGGTCCCTGACAGGTCTGTTGTGGTCTTGGTAAGATTCGGTCAAGTAATGATAACTCCTGTCAGGAAGGAGCTAGAAGGCTGAGATTGGCATCAAATGAAAGCTTAGGGCCTCAGCAATGCAATGGTTATAGTTTTAAGTGTCTACCTGCACTTTTTAAAAATCGATGTCATTTTCTGGAAGGGGATTCCAGATTTAGACATCAAATGACCGATTCTGGAATCTGCTATAACTCCTCTCAGGAAGGAGCTAGAGGGCTGGGATTAGCATCAAATGAAAGCTTAGGACCTGAGCAGTGCAATGGTTGTAGTTTCAAGTGTCTACCTGCACTTTTTAAAAATCGATGTCATTTTCTGGAAGGGGATTCCAGATTTAGACATCAAATGACACATTCTGGAATCTGCTATAACTCCTCTCAGGAAGGAGCAAGAGGCGTGGGACTGGCTTCAAATGAAAGCTGAGCGTCCTGTGAGTGTAATGGTGGTAGTTTCAAGTGTCTAACTTCAATGTTAAGGGTTATATGGTCAACCCTATGTGTAACCCTAACTCGGTAACCCTACACCCTAACTGTAACCCTATACTCAAAAAAGCAGGTATGTTGTGATGACATCTCTCTGACCCCTAAAGAAAAACTTTGACGTTCACCACAATAAGCATGTTCCCTGTGGGATTTGATCCCACAAAAGTTGGGTTGAAAGCCATAGCATAAGACCACTCAGCCACTCAGTGCCATGAATTTTTCGCGTTTGGAACTTGTACTTATTTTTTAAGCTTTGTGTGGAGGGGGGCTGGGATAATGACCCTCCTAACCCTTGGGGTCAGAGGTCATTTAACCCTAGTTTCCAAACAATTAGGGCTAGGGTTATGAAAGGTGGCTGTCGGTTTTGGGTGTTTTTGGGTGTTTTTGGGCTGATCCAAACACTTTGGGTTTCAATGTCTCTTTCTGGAATGCAATGCCAGCTTGCTTCATTCTGGTGACAATCTCTAACTTTGTCCAGGAAGGCCCTAGAAGTGTGGGATTGGCATCAAATGAAAGCTTAGGGCCTTGGCAGTACAATGGTAGTGGTTTCAAGTGTCTAACTTAAATGGTAAGGGGTCTTTGGTCAACCCTATTTGCAACCCTAAGCCCTAAGCCTTGACCCTAACTCCAGTCAGGGTTTTTATTGGCTTCCAATGACAGCTTAGGGCCTTAAGAGTGTAATGGTGTTCCTTTCAGGTGTGTACCTGCACTTTTTAAAAAACGATGTCACATTCTGGAAGGGGATTCCAGATTTAGTCATCCAATGTCAGATTCTGGAATCTGAAAGGTTAGGCTAAGTTAGTTTAATAAAACACTTTGCCTCAGTAACACTAAGTCTCCACTGCTCAAGATGCACCACAATAAGCATGTCCCCTGTGGGGTTTGATCCCACAACCTACTGGTTGCAAGCCATAGCATTAGACCACTCGGCCACTCAGTGCTATGAATTTTTCGCGTTTGGAACTTGTACTTATTTTTTAAGCTTTGTGTGGAGGGGGGCTGGGATAATGACCCTGCAAACCCGAGGGGTTAGAGGTAATCTAACCCTAGTTCGCCGACGATTAGGGTTACGGTGATGAAAAATTGATATGTGTCTCCCTGGGGGGTGCCTGACAGGTGTGTTGTGGTGTCATTTCTCTAACCCTAGCAGAAAAATTTGACCTCATGAATCAGCGTATAATCTATATGGTTGGATTGGGAGGCTGATGCCCCACTGAGTCTGGGGGATTTGCAAGCTCTCCCAGGGGTCAAAATTTAAACGTTGACCGATCGACACGAGGCTCACGTATGTTCATCGGGGGTGCCAGGACATCCACTGTGAGAAGTTTCAGCCCTGTGCGACCCTCCTGACCCTATCGGTCAAAGGTCAACGGGGTGACCTTTCCCATAAGGCCTTGAGCCAGGGAGCTCAAATTCGCTGTCATGCATCGGGGCTGGCAGCACATCCACGGTGTGCGATCTCAGCCCTCTAGGCCACCCGGAAGTCTTTCAGGAGAGCTGAAGGCACTCGTTTTCAAAAACGCCTTAACCGAACATATTTTGTGCGCCATTTTTGAAATACTCGAGCAAACGAGCTCAAAGTGGCATCAAAATGACCGTCTCTACACCCCGCTGATGTGTGCCGACAGTGGTGGTTGTAGCTGAAACGGAAATACCCGAAAAAAGCACGTTTCTGTATTTCGCCGTTTCACGTTTTTATTTTTTAAAAATCAACGGTGATAGCCAGGGGGCTGAGACTTTCAGGGTGTCCTCGGGGTCCCATCCCACACCTGTGATAAAATTTTCAGCCCTCCGGGACATGTAGAAGTATGTGAAATAGGCAAATGCTAACGTTTTGTGGCTAAAATAGGAGCTAATTTCGCTGTTTACATTAATAGCTCCCAAACGATGACAGCTCGCCGGCTCAAACTCGCACACAAGGTGTGTGGTGACCTTAGGCACCCATCGATATGGGGCAGCCCCGCCCACCGCGTGGAATTACTGTACAAAGTGGGCGGGAGCTGAAATTAGCCGTTAGCTGCTAACTCTAACTTCCAGCTTGAATAACTCCTAAACGATTAGGGTTAGGAGGATGGGGGTTGGAGGCATGACTCCCGGGGGGGTCCCTGATGGATGTGTGGAAGGGGATCCCTCCCGCGCGTGTGGAAGCCGCGTGGTTGTTGCATTTAGCATTAGCCGCCGCTAACGACTTTGGAGTTGAATAACTCTGGAAGGGGAGGGGCTAGGAGGGTGTGGCTTTAACAGCTGACTCCCTGGGGGGTCCCTGACCTGTATGTAGGACCTCATCCCTCTGCTGCCCTCCTAGCCCCGCCCAATGACCTTTTACCTCAGGAGCGCGTTTAATTGAATAACTCTGGAAGGGGAGGGGCTAGGAGGGTGTGGCTTGAACAGTTGACTTCCAGTGGGGTCCCCGACAGTTGTGTGCGATGGCATCCCGATCGGACCTTTGGATCTCCTTCAAATCATGTTTTTTCACTTTTTTCAGCGAAATCTCATTTCAGAGAGGATTGGGAGGCTGATGGCATAGTAACCCTAGAGGATCTGTAGTCTGTCATAGGGGGTGAAAATTAACGCTTTGCCCGATTGGCACGAAACTCGGGGAGCTTCATCGGGGGTGCTGGGAGAGCCGCTGTGTGGATTTTCAGCCCTCTGGGACCATCTTGACCCTAGGGGTCAAAGGTCATCTAACCCTAGATCGCAGACCATTAGGGCTAGGGTTATGAAAGTTGGATATGTGTCTCACTGGGGGGTGCCTGACAGGTGTGTTGTGGTGTCATTTCTGTAACCCTAGCAGAAAAATTTGACCTCATGAATCAGCACATAATCTATATGGTTGCATCCGTGGGGATGAGCCTTGGGTGTCCTGAGGGTCGGTTGGGTCAATTTCCACCATGAAATTTGGGACCCTCGGGGACCGGCAGGACCCCCGCACACATACCTCATGTGAGGTCAGGGATCCCCTCATCACTCTAAGGGATTCCCCCAGAGGGTGAAAACAACGCATTGAGCTAGAGACAAAAAAACGCTAGATCCTGCATCGGGGCTTCCAGGGCATCCATCCTGTGAAGTTTCAGCTCTCTAGAATACTTTTTTCCAAAAAAAATCCATCCGTTTTCACTTGCCCTGCAGAAGGCCCGAAATAAAGCCTGAATCATAGCAAAATCCCTCAACGCTTTGACCGATCGGCACGAAACTCGGGAACCTGCATCGGGGGAGCCAGGGTATCCATTGTGAGAAGTTTCAGCCCTGTGCGACCCTCCTGACCCTATCGGTCAAAGGTCAACGGGGTGACCTTTCCCATAAGGCCTTGAGCCAGGGAGCTCAAATTCGGGGTCATGCATCAGGGCTGGCAGCACATCCAATCTGTGCGATTTCAGCCCTCTAGGCCACCCGGAAGTCTTTCGGGAGAGCTGAAGGCACTCGTTTTCAAAAACGCCTTAACCGAACATATTTTGTGCGCCATTTTTGAAATACTTGAGCAAACGAGGTCAAAGTGGCATCAAAATGACCGTCTCTAGACCCCGCTGATGTGTGCCGGCTGCGGTGGTTGTAGCTGAAACGGAAATACCCGAAAAAAGCTACTTTCTGCATTTCGCGTTTTCACGTTTTTATTTTTTAAAAATCAACGGTAATAGCTGGAGGGCTGAGACTTTCAGGGTTGCCTCGGGGTCCCCTTCTGCACCTGTGGTAAAATTTTCAGCCTCCCGGGACATGTAGAAGTATGTTAAATAGGCAAATGCTAACGTTTTGCGGCTAAAAAACGAGCTAATTTAGCTATTTTCGTTAATAGCTCCCAAACGGTGATAGCTAGCCGGCTCAAACTCGCACACAGGGTGCGTGGTGACCTTAGGCACCCTTTGATATGGGGCAGCCCCGCCCACCACGTAGAATTACTGCGCAAATTGAGAAGGAGCTTAAATTAGCCGTTAGCTGCTAACCCTAACTTTGAGCTTTAATAACTCCTAAACGATTAGGGTTAGGAGGATGGGATTTGGATGCATGACTCCCGGGAGGGTCCCTGATGGGTGTGTAAAAGGATATCCCTCCAGCGCGTGCACAAGCCGCGTGGTTAACGCGTTTAGCATTAGCCGCCGCTAACGACTTCGGAGTTGAATAACTCTGGAAGGGGAGGGGCTAGGAGGGTGTGGCTTTGTCAGGTGACCCCCAGGGGGGTCCCTGACCTGTTTGTGGAAGGTCATCCCTCTGCTGCCCTCCTAGCCCCGCCCAGTGACCTTTAACCTCCAGAGCGCGTTTAATTGAATAACTCTGGAAGGGGAGGGGCTAGGAGGGTGTGGCTTTGACAGGTGAGGCCCAGGCGGGTCCCCGACACCTGTGTGGAATGGCATCCCGATCGGACCTTTGGATCTCCTTCAAATCGTGTTTTTTCACTTTTTTCAGCGAAATCTCATTTCAGAGAGGATTGGGAGGCTGATGGCATAGTAACCCTAGAGGATCTGTAGTCTGTCATAGGGGGTGAAAATTAACGAATTGACCGATTGGCACCAAACTCGGGGAGGTTGATCGGGGGGGCCAGGCCTTCCGCTGTGTGAAGTTTCAGCCCTCTGGGACCAACTTGACCCTAGGGGTCAAAGGTCATCGAGCCCTAGTTCGCAAACGATTAGGGTTAGGGTTATGCAAATTTGATATGCGTCTCCCCGGGGGGTCCCTGACAGGTCTGTTGAGGTTTCATATCTCTAACCCTAGCGTAAAAATTTGACCTCACGAATCAGCGCATAGTCTATATGGATGGATTGGGAGGCTGACGAGGAGCATTTTCAGCCCTCTGGGAACCTCGTAACCCTAGCGGTCAACGGTAATCTAACCCTAATTCCATCAACATTAGGGTTAGGGTTATGGGAGTTGGATATGTGTTGATACGCGATGAGCCTTGGGGGTCCTGAGGGTCGGTTCGGTCAATTTCCACCGTGAAATTTCGGACCTCTCGGGGACCGGCAACAACCCCATACACGTATTTCTTGGGCTGCTGACTGTCTGTTTTGGGTGTTTTTGGGCTCATCCTAGCATGTGGAGCTAACATGGCTAAGGATTCCAGATTCGGTCAACCAATGACCGCTTCTGGAATCAGCTATAACTCAGCTCAGGAAGGAGCTACAGTGGTAAGATTGGTGTCAAATTAAAGCTTAGGACCTCAGCAATGCAATGGTGGTGGTTTCAAGTGTCTAAATGCAACTTTTTAAAAAACGATGTCACATTCTGGAAGGCAATTCCAGATTTCGTCAACCAATGACCAAATCTGGAATCAGCTATAACTTTGCCCGGGAAGGAGCTAGAGGGCTGGGATTGACTTCAGATGATAGCTGAGAGCCTCAGCAGTGCAATGGTGGTGGTTTCAAGTGTTTAACTCCACATTTAAGGGTCAAGGACTTATTCTGGAAGGGGATTCCAGATTTGGTCAACCAATGACCAAATCTGGAATCTGCTCTAACTCTGCCCAGGAAGTAGCTAGAGGACTGGGATTGGCTTCTACTGACAGCTGGGGAGGTCCCTGACAGGTGTGGTGGGGTGTCATCTCTCTACCCCCTGGATAAAAATTTGACCTCATGAATCAGCCCATACTCTATGTGGTTGGATCGGTGGGGATGAGCCTTGGGTGTCCTGAGGGTCAGTCGGGTCAATTTCCACCATGAAATTTGGGACCCCTCGGGGACTGGCAACGACCCCGCACACGTGTCTCTCGGGGCGGTGACTGTCTGTTTTGGGTGTTTTTGGGCTGATCCAAACACTTTGAGCTTCAAAGACCCAATCTGGAAGTGGATTCCAGATTCCAGATTGGGATTCCAGATTCCAGATTCCAGATTCCAGATTCCAGATTGGGATTCCAGATTCCAGATTCCAGATTCCAGATTCCAGGTTGGGATTCCAGATTCCAGATTCCAGATTCCAGGTTGGGATTCCAGATTCCAGATTCCAGATTCCAGATTGGAATGGGATTCCAGATGCGGTCAAGCAATGATAACTCCGCCCAGGAAGTAGCTAGAGGACTGGGATTGGCTTCCACTGACAGCTGGGGAGGTCCCTGACAGGTGTGGTGGGGTGTCATCTCTCCAGGACCTCTAGAAATGTTTGACTTCACCAATCGGCCCCCGCTCTCTAGCGTTGATCCGGGCTGATGAGCTTTCTTTGTCCTCAGGGTCGGTCGGGTCAATTTCCAACGTGAAATTTTTGACCCCTCGGGGACCGGCGGGACCCCCACCCACGCGTTTGTGGGGGTGTGACTGTCTGTTTTGTGTGTTTTGGGGCTCGTCCCAACATTTTTGGCATTTCGGGTGAAAATCCCACATGGCCGAGTTCTCTGATTTATTTAGAGTCATTTTGGTGAAAAACATGGGTTAGCCACTTGAAAACTGAATTTTAAAATGGTTTTCTAACTTTTGATGGCTCTCTAGCGCTCAAAACATAGTGGTCAAAATCCGGAATTGAGATTCCGGAATTGAAAAAACCGGAAACGGAATTTTCAGTTCTGGATTCCAGATTCCAGATTCCAGATTCCAGAATTGCAAATTCCGGATCCGGATTCTTCCGTTCTGGAATTCCAGATTCCTATCAAATCGACGGTGTCCCCTAACCCTCAGCCCTTAGCCCTACCCCTATCACTATCCTACCCCTTTTAGAACAGGGCTGAGGGCTAGGGCTATCTTTGCAGCACTATGAACTGGGATCCCCCTCGGCCCTTTAAGCCCCGCCGCACTCCTATAACAACAAAAAATTATGGATATTAGAAATGATAGAAATTACATTAGAAATTACTTTTATTTTTTAATAATGGTATTATTATTTACCTTATATTTCTTTTTGAGGTTCTCCCACTTTTTTGAAGCTTGCTGGGCTGTAACTTCCCTTCCAAGCCATTTTCTTTTATGAATTTCCTAAAGTAATACAGATATATTTATATAAACACGTTTTATTACTGACATATTATAGCTTAGACGAATAATATAATTTACTCCCAATGTGTTTTGGCGCTGGATTTTGATTTCAAAAACTTTTCTTCCTTTTTAACCTCTAAACCAGGGGTCCTCAAATACAAATCTTGAAGGTCCACATTTGCTTTTTATATACAAGCATGGGTCCGGACTTCAGCGCCCTGTGGGGTGGTGGGGGGGGGGGCAGAGCGGCGCGGTGCAGAACGGTGCTCACACGGAACATGGAGCGTTTAAAGAAAGACTTTTTTTTTTTCCATACATTTGCCCTGGGGCAGCAGCGAGGTGTGCCGCGGTCCGGTCGTGGACCGTGGTCCGCTAATTGAGGAACCCGGCTCTAAACTGAATCAGCAGTCGGGTTTCATCGGGGTCCCTGTGTCTAACATATTACGTTAAAAACATGATAAAGGATGACGTTAATTCAGTGATTAGTGCTCTTCATAAGTTACAAATTCACGATTGGAAACGGTGCTGCGCAGCACTAAAACGTTAATCCATGACTGGGACACTGTCACGCTAGTTTATCTATAAATTCAGTGAAGCAAATACACTTTTTATAGCTTTTTAAATAGTATACAGAAAGCAATCTTACATTTGTGCGACTCCGTGGTGGGCGCCATGTTGTTTTTTTCTGCCAATGTGAAACTCCGCCTACCCCTACAGAGAACAGGGAGCATCGATGCAGACTTCGCTGAAAGGGGTGAAATAGCCCTTCCCCTTACCCCTACCCCTATTCAAAAAGGAGAATTGGGATAGCCCTTAAGCCTCGTGAACGCGCATATCATAGGGGGAGGGGTAAGGGGTAGAATTGGGATTGGCCCTTAGTCCTAAGACTAGTTTTTTTTTCTGTGTACTGGGTGGTTTTTTGTTCATACAGGTATTTGACTGATGAACAGCCTATTGGATTGACAATATAGGTAGTTTATCATTCAGAAGATTTGTTTATTACTCAGATCCACAACAAATGTCATTCAGATGGTTGGTTTACTGATGTTATTGGAGGGTTATTAATGTCCAGCATCACGTCCAAGTAGAAGATCTATACATTTAGCTCACTCATAACATGAAACCATTCTTAACTCATTCTGGCCATTTGAAGTGCAGTGATTTTCATTTCTTGTCCCCAGAAACCTTCCTGATGTCACAGCAGATGATTTTTCCAAAGTTGACCTCCGTCAATACAAATGGATCCACTGGGAGGTGAGTCCCCTACCGATAAACCTCCATCAGATGTAAACAGGACCATAAATATTTAAATATGATGAAGTAGAACAAATCTGACAAAGTGGGCCAAACTGGCCCGTTGTGCAGTGGATGCATCATGTCTTGTCCCCCGCAGCATGTCCCAGCCATTACCCATCACGTGCATCTGCGTTGAGGAGAAATGTATATATTTTTCATAAATGCATACAATTTATCAATGTATTCTAAACTACTAGATCTGGCACCCGGCAGACTCAAGGCATTGTGGGTACTGTAGTTGATGTTCACAGTGCCTGATTCTCCTGTGAGTTTGGTTCTCATATCAATGAATAGTTAAAAGACCCCATCATGAAAAATGGATTTTCGTGAGCTTTAAACATTGTTGGTGTGTGATTACCTCTTAAAAACTTCACTTAGGCCATTCTCTCTCTTCATTCATGCATATTTGAGTAATCTAGATGTCCAGTCCAAGCTCTGGCTCCCTTCAGACCTGATTGATTGATCTCCATCGATAAGTGGCACCAACATGAAGCACTAAATACATGTGGCAGCATGGTAGCATCGAATTTCATACACTAGATCCACAAAATGGCAACGTGTAGGCACGTCTCCAACGCCAGTGTGGGGTCTATGTATTGTATATCTATGGTTGTCGTGAACATGCTGTTATTCAGGTTCCAGGGTAAGGTGATAGCTTGAGAGCTGCTAATGTGGGGAGAGGCGTGGGTAAGTGATTGAATTGTTTTGGACTTGTGTTTTACAGGTTCAGAAAAGCGTGATAGGAGTCCTTTGAAGTGCCTGAGTCTATATCGTTGTTAAGTTCAGAAGGAGTGAAGACAGAATGCCTCATGATGTGTAGAGCTGTTCTGGACTGTAGTCTGTGTTAACGATGTGGATCAGGGACCCCAGGCTGAGGTTTAGGTGTTAGAATAGATGTTTTTAGCATCTTCCTTCACTTCCTGGAGTGTTCGACTCAGCATGCAGAGAAAAAAGACTGGTTGTAGATCACTCGTGGCTCCGTTTCAGCTGCGGTGCATCATGTTGCAAGTAAACGGCATACAGTGGAAAAACAGCCATGAACTGCGATGGGCGAGACTCACCAGAGCCACGATGCATGCAGTGTGTAACGGGCTTCAGAAAAGTGTTTTTGTAACTGGGTAAAGATGGACTTGTGTAGTCAGGACGTTCTGCTCTTCAGCTGAGGATTCTCAAGGAGAGGACAAAGCCAAACCGGCCTTGTCTTGCTCCTCTTCATATTGTTTGAGACACAGTCGTGTCTCTTTCTTTTACTTCAACTTCTAAAAATTGAACAGCTAAAGAAAGTCTGTCAGTCTAAGGCCCTATCCACACGAAGATGAATCCAGGCCAAAACTTAAAAAATATTTGATCAATTCACCCTGTCATCCACAGGAATTCAGCACTCAGTGGATCTGAAACTGAACATTTTTGAAACCAGGTCCCAGGGTGAACAGATCCCAAAACTGTTGAATCCATGGCTCCATAATTCCTCCTCTTTTGGAGCGTTTCCTGATTCGTTGTGTCATCGCGCTACGTCGTAACAAATGCGCAGAACTCTGTAAACAACAAGAACACTGGCGCTGTGCGGTGTAGCGGTGTAGCAGACGTCCTGCTGAAGACTGCGAGTCTTTTGCCGCTGTTACAGCAGAACACTGCTCTCCTTCAGTCCCACCGGATACAACAGATCAGCATGGAGAACGCCATGCTTCATTTATTTATTTTTTATTTTTTATTATTGTAAGTATACACGTACATGGCAAACATTATGCCAGGGGGGACAATAAGCCATCTGTTTGAATTTCTCGCAGATACTGATTGTTTTTCCAGCCTTTCTGTTTTGTCTTTTAACATTTTTATACAAGAGAGTACAACATTTTTGAAGTGGGTAATTGATGGCTTCTACCTGCTATATTTGCATTTCTGAATAAAGAATTTTGATTTTAGGAATTAGTAAATTGATAAAAAAAAATCCTCCTTTCTTTTCCTGTTTTCTAAAGAAACAAAAAAACACATTTTCCCACCACAAAGTCCTTGTCTACATTATTAATTACAAAGCGACAGAAATCCTTCCAAAAGATCTTGGAATCATCACGTCCAAAAGAGGTGTTGAGTTGTTTCAGGGTGATTTTCGCAGAAAGAACAGAAACATCAACTTCCCTTTATATTCTTTCATGAAGTGGTGAGCAGGATGCTTCATGTAATGTTGGATCGAACACCAAAAAGATCACGAAGGGCTGCTAGGTGGAGGCACTATGATATTGCCATGTATTTCCGGTGGTTGTCAATGAAGCGCCACCTAGCGGCCTGGCATGTTATTGCAACGTTTCAGCCGTATTGAAGACAGTCATGTGGACGCCCATAAATATTGAATCAATGCCGTCTTTACGGGCAAACGTTTTTGGAACTATGAGCATTTTGGCTTCATGTGGATGGGGCCTAATTCAGTGAGTTCTGTCTTCTTGAGGTTTTACTGGGAATGTCGATGACACAGACCCGTTTAAAATATAACCTCAGCCATCAGAGTGTTTCAGAATGTGGGATCTGCTCTCTCCACCATGTAATCTACTTTTTTTGTACTTTTCAGGGGAGAAATGCTGATGAACAGGTGAAAATGATTGAGAGGGTCATGATGCACAACAGCAAGTTACCACCGCAACAGCAGATCACGATTTCTGTAGAAATAGAGAAGACCAGAGAACCGCTGTATCAGCTGTTTCCACTTGCTGATGTGGTAAGATATGTTTTTGTTCATATGAAACCTAAAATGAATTTGATTTGTCCCACATTTGATCAGGCCATGTCTTTAGAACCCCCATCATCAGCTGACCCCAAACCATTTGTATCACCTGAGAATATCCTAAATCAAGTCAAACTTTATTTATAAAGCACATTTCATATTAAAAAGCAACACAAAGCCCTTTACAGTATTCTTATAGGTTCTCTAAGGTCTATTTAGACCAGGGGTGCCCAACCAGTCGGAGTGTCCCCAGGTAGACCACGAGGTGCAGAGGGAAAAAACAAAGTTTGTGCGGTTAAAAAAAAGAAAGAAGAAAGCAACAAGTGTGTGCGCGCGCGAGTGAGCAAGTGTGTGTGCTCACGCAGCACGCTCCATGCATGACAATCACGCCTGATGCACACTGGATGCGGTCCGGCTGCGTAACGGAATCACCGCATTACCGCCTGCGGTGTCTCTGCATTCCGCTGGAGGAGGTTGCCAGATCTGTCGCTTTCCCCCGTTAACAATATGAAACCCGTTTAACTCAATAGAAAGCAGCACAAACTGCCGTCTCGGTTGAAAATGAACGTTAAAACCGTATTTGTATAATAAAAATAACACGTCATAAACACATAATCATTTCATCAACCTGTCCGACGTGTTCACAAAAGAAGCTGTGTTCGCCGCGGCGATCAAGCTGCCGGAGTTTTGGCAGCAGGATCCAGAGCCGTGGTTCCAACACATCGAGGCCCAGTTCCAGCTGAGAGGCATCACGGCTGACGAGACGCGGTACTGCTATGTGGTGGCGGCTCTGGATTCGTCCGCCACCCGTCGTGTGATGGGGTTCCTGCGGGGTCCGCCGGCCCAGGGCAAGTACGCCGCCCTGAAAGCGCAGCTCCTTCGTCTGTTTCAGCTGTCGGACGCGGAGCGGGCGGACAGGCTTTTCTCCCTGAACGGCTTGGGAGACGGCAAGCCCTCAGAACTGATGGACAGCGTGTTGGCGCTGCTGGGATCCGGGGACACGTCGTCGTTGTTCATCCACCTGTTCCTGCGTCAGCTCCCGGCCGCGGTGCGCACCGCGTTGGCCACCTCGCCGTTGTTGCGCACGAAGGACTACCGGGGTCTGGCGGAGGAGGCCGACAGGATCCTGGTCGCGTCACGCGCTCGGCGTCCATGCTGCGTGCCCGCCGGAGCAACAGCGTCTGCTGGAGGAGGACGCACCTGCGGCGGCTGCCGCTGTTCGGGATCGGCGTACGGAGGACAGAACGCTGTGTTTTTCACCGGAGATTCGGCTCCCGGGCGAGGCGCTGCACACCGCCGTGTGCGTTCCCGGTGCAGGGAAAAGCCGGACCCAGCGCTCAGTAGCGGCTGTGGGCGCTGGGGATGCTGACAAGCTGCTGTTCGTTAAAGACACGGTTTCCGGACGGCGTTTCCTCGTGGACACGGGCGCACAGCGGAGCATTCTTCCCGCTTCCAGCACGGACAGAGCCAGCGGTGAGCACGGGCCGCAGCTGGATGCCGCTAACGGGACTCCGATCCGGACTTTTGGCACCAGGTTTGTGACCGTGTGTTTTGACGGGCGGCGGTTCGGCTGGGACTTGGTGATGGCTGATGTAGCTGTTCCGATCCTCGGGGCTGATTTCCTGTGTGCGCAGGGATTGTTAGTTGACATTATTAACCGCCGCTTGGTGGACGCGCTCTCCTTCTCCTCCTATTCGTGCACCTTGGGGAGGGGGGGATTGCTGTCTCTGACTAGTCGTCTGCCCACCGGGGATGTGTACCAGCAGCTCCAGGCCGAATTCCCAGATCTCACAGTCCCCACCTTCTCTGCCTCCCTCGTCAAACGGAGTGGAGCATTATATTCCCACGGTCAGTCCGCGGCTGGATGCGACTAAGCTGGGGATTGCCAGGGAGGAGTTCGCCACTATGGAGCGTCTGGGGATTGTGCGACGCTCTGACAGCCCGTGGGCCTCGCCCCTGCACCTGGTCCCGGAGTCGGATGGCAGCTGGAGGCCGTGTGGTGATTTTTGGCAACTGAATAACATCACCAAGCACAATCGGTACCCTATTCCACACATCCAGGATTTCTCGGTCCACCTGGCGGGGAAAGTTATCTTTTCCAAGGTGGATTTAGTGAGGGGCTACCACCAGGTCCCAGTCCCCCCCGGGGACGTGCCCAAAACTGCAGTGATCACTCCGTCTGGCCTGTTTGAGTTCCTGCGGATGCCGTTTGATCTTAAAGGTGCAGTGCAGACTTTCCAGCGGCTGATGGACTCTGTGTTACGGGGGTTGCCGTTCCTGTTTTTGTACCTGGATGACATCCTGGTGGCCAGCGCCTCGGCCGAGGAGCACCTGTTACACTTGCGGCAGCTCTTCGGGAGGCTTACGGAGCACGGACTGATTATTAATCCGGCCAAATGCCAGTTTGGCCTCTTGGAAATTGAGTTCCTCGGTCATCACATCTCCTCACGAGGGGTGGTTCCGTTACCCACAAAGGTGGTGGTGATTGCCGCTTTTCCGCATCCTCACACCATCAAGTCCCTGCAGGAGTTCCTGGGCATGGTGAACCTCTACAACCGCTTTATCGCGCATGCAGCTCACCTGATGCGCCCCCTGTATGAGGCTCTGAGGGGCGTGAATGCCAAGGACGACGTGGACTGGACCACCGAGAGACTCCTGGCATTCCGGAGGGCCAAGGATGCGCTTTCCGACGCCGCTATGTTGGCGCATCCCTCACCGGCGGCTCCGGTCGCACTCACCACAGACGCCTTGGATTATGCAGTGGGTGTGGTCTGTGAGCAGTGGGTGGGTGGAGCCTGGCGTCCCCTCGCGTTTTTCAGCAAGCAGCTGTGGGACAGTGAGAGGAAATATAGCTCATTTGACCGGGAGCTGTTGGCTCTTGTCCTCGCCACACGCCATTTTTGGTTCCTTCTGGAGGGGCGGCGGTTCACCGCTTTTGTGGACCACAAGCCCCTCACCTTTGCCATGGCCAAGACCACGGAGCCACGGTCTGCCAGGCAGCAGCGCCACCTCTCGGCCATCTCAGAATTCACCACGGACATTCGGCATGTTGCTGGTAAGAGCAACGCCGTTGCTGACTGCCTCTCTCGGGCCCACGTGAACTCTGTGCAGCTGGGGGTGGATTATGCTGCCATGGCCGCCGACCAGCCAGCTGATGCGGAGGTCCAGGAGTACAGGACGGCTGCTACTGGGCTGAAGCTGCAGGATGTGGCATTTCAGGGCTGCAACGTTTCGCTCCTCTGTGATGTCTCCACAGGTCAGCCCCGCCCTATGGTGCCTGCAGGCTGGCGTCGGCAGGTGTTTGATGCCATCCACGCACTGTCACATCCTGGGGTGAGGGCATCAGTGAAGCGGGTGGGGGCGAAGTTTGTCTGGCCGGGCCTCAGGAAGGACGTCAGAAGCTGGGCAGCTTCCTGCGTGGCATGTCAGTGGTCCAAGGTTCACCGCCACACCAGGGCCCCACTGGAGCCGTTCTCTGTGCCAGAGAGGAGGTTTGACTACGTCCACCTGGACCTGGTGGGTCCGCTGCCCCCCCTCTCAGGGGGCTGAGAGGGGGGCTTTACTCCCCGGGCTTTACTCACCTCCTGATGATGGTGTACCGGACCACCAGATGGCCAGAGGCGGTTCCGCTGGCTTCCACGACGGCGGCAGAGGTGGCACGGGCCTTCGTTTCCACCTGTGGCCCGTTTCGGCACTCCGGTGGATGTCGCGTCTGACAGAGGCCCCCAGTTCACCTCCGAGCTCTGGACTCTGCTCCACCGCACCACGGCATTCAACCCTCAGGCTAATGGGCTGTGCAAGCGCTTCCACCGCTCTATGAAGGTTGCCCTCCGTGCCGCCCTCACGGACTGCAACTGACTGGACCGCCTGCCGTAGGTTCTGCTGGGTCTGCGCTCTGCCCCAAAGGAGGATCTGCAGGCATCCTCTGCAGAGCTGGTTCTGGGTCAACCCTTGCGCGTCCCCGGAGAATTTCTCCCGGATCCATCGGGGCCCTGGTCCGGGGCTGCCGGGCAGCCCAGTTTCATGAATGCCGGTCGGGGTTTTGGCCCGCTCCCTGCTCACCACTGCCTCCCCCGCTCCGATGTGCCGAAGACTTTGATGGCGGCTCGGTATGTGTTTGTTCGCCATGACGCCCACCGGGCCCCGCTGCGGCCTCCTTATGACGGTCCGTTCCTCGTCCCGGAGGCAGGGCCCAAGAAGTTTGTATTGGACATGGGTGGTAGGCCGGTCCGGGTTTCGGTGGATCGTCTGAAGCCCGCCCATGTTCTACCGGAGGAGCCGGTGGAGGTGGCGCTGCCCCCGAGACGGGGGCGTCCCCCCAAGCTGCCTGCCGTCGTGGGAGCTCCTGCCCCTGTCGCCCTGCCGGCGGGTTCCGCACCTGCCACTGTTGAGGTGCGCAGTCGGTTTGGCCGTGTGGTTAGACCGCCCTTAAGAGACTGATGTTGATGTAGTGGTAGGTTTTGTTTTTGTTCTCCCATGGGGCGCACGCTCCCTTCTGAATGTTCGGGGGGGAGTTACCTCACATTAGAAGGGGCGGGGTTGGTGACGTAGGGGGTGTGTTGCACTCTTGGTGGGGTTAAATAGGCGGAAGTGTTCCGTCAATGGGAGCTTCCTGGATGACAGCTGTCACGGTCGGTGCAAAGAATAAATCACGCTCAATCCGAGTCCAGCGTCCGTCTCCTCCTTCTGCAACCTCTACAAGGGAGTGTTTGGCTGAATACTTCACCAGAGAAATCCATGATTACTCAGATGATATTTTTTGTCTTTTTAGCACACTTTTCAGCACTTTGTGACTTTATCTGTGAACAGCGCTTCATGAATATACTTCATCTATTGATTCAGTTCCTTTTCTCTCTGTCTGTTCAGGTGTTCATCAGTAAAGATGTTGCTCGTCACTTTGGCTTCCACTCAGCTGAAGCGGCGCTGAGGGGGCTCTACAGTCGAGTCAAACCAGGGTCAGTGTCCTCAGTCCTCTCTGACTCATCTGCTTGCAGCCCTTCCATTTTTGAACTGTGTGTCTCTCAGGGCCGTCCTCCTCTGTGCCTGGGCAGAAAAAGGAGCTGAAGCTTTGGGTCCTGATGGGATGCTCATTCATTCTGATGCATTTCCTCCTGAAGCTCTGGTGGACACTTTAGGAGCTGGAGACACTTTCAATGCTGCTGTCATCTACAAACTGTCCAGAGGTGAGACATGAGCAACATGTCTTGGTGCTGGTCTGTCTGAAGTTTTCATCACTGTCATTGGTTTTTATTAGTGATCTTTCTCATGTAGCTCCTTCTCAAAGTGTCTTTATTAAGAAATTATTCTGATTTTCACTGTCAACAAAATCAGCTCAGTTTACTTTCTGTCCACAGGGGAACATTTGAAGGATGCTGTGACCTTCGGATGTCGGGTGGCTGGCAGGAAGTGTGGTTTCCATGGTTACGAAGGCCTTCGTGCTCAGTTCAGCGACGAGTGACAAGTTGTTTTTGACTCATTCTGCAATAAACCAACACCGACGGAGAATCCCATTTCTTCTTGTCTGGTTCATTGAAGATCATTATTTGGTTCTGTCAGTCCAACGGCCTCGTTCATAAAAGCTGCTCATGCTCAGAAAGTGTCATACTCCACTTCGAGAATGTGAGAATGAAGCACTGCTAAGTCAGCTTTAACACTGGAGGTTGGACCGTTCAGACACTGGAGAACCCAGCTGAGCAGATCGTGAGGTGGAGAACTGAACCAGATTGATCTCAGACATTTCGTGTGATCACTGATCAGACTGGAAACTGTGAAGGTTTGATGAAGCTTTTCTCATCGGGCAGCAGCAGCTTGATTCTGAATGAAGCGGCTTTTAGATCGAACAAACACAAGACGTAGCAGGATCCCCACAGCTCACGTTCTCCATGTTCTCCTCAGAACCCTGGAGTCAGGACACCTCAGGTTCTTGTGAGAGACCAAGTGGTTGCCCTGAACCTGGGATGTGATCAGCAAAGGCTTGGAAGTTAGGAAAGCATGTTGAACTTCAGTTTCTTCAAAAAATGTTGAAGTTTATTTGGAGGTTCAGTTTCCAAAAAATAACAACAACAACATAAAACCACATTCCTCAGCCTCACAGCAGGCTGGAAAAATCCTGTCAGTCTCTGTCTGTTCTATCTCTCAGTCTCTCCTTATATCAGCCAAAATGAACCAATCAGGAGAAGCCGGACCAACCCAAAAACCCAGGGTGTTTGAAATAATACGCATTAATCTTTCCAACATACATTCAACCATCACCAGTTCCCCGAAATATGTGAGTGTATATATAGCATTATCTACACAGTGCCACCCGGGGGGGGGTGGCACCCATGTCGTGGAACATTCCCCCTGGCAGGTGACACACTAGATGCGTTGGAAGTGAGAAAGCCAGAGGCAGACTTTTAAGACTTTTGAGCCGCCCCGCCCAGATTTGGCCCGGCGTCACTGATACGTATAGACCTACGTAGGGCATGGAAAACTGGCGAGACCCAAACGAGATCGGTCACAGAGGAGCCGCTGTGAGCTGCTGGAGAGCAACTCACCGCTACCTGGCCCAGCGCTCTGGTTCAGACAGGCCGGGGATTGGACCCCAGCCCTCTCCTCATCAATGATAACATGCTTCATTTGCATAAATACACACCCCCCATGGTGGAGGTCATGAGAAACACAAACATGGAGAACCATAGGGTTGTCCAAGTTGAAGGCAGACTTATACCTCCGCCCCACGGCTGCGCCGTCTACTTCGTCTAGCTCCGCCTACCTCTGGCTTTGCCATCGCGAACGCACCTACTGCTCCTGCAGTGAGCAGTTGGACCTGGGGCAGAAGGAGGGAGTCAGTGAGGTGAGTTTATGCTGATATTCTCCGTCTACTTCTTAAAGACCTCTGGGCCTGTTCACACTGGGCAGTAACTGTGTATTTGGTGAATGTGGAGCACTGATCACAGGCAAGAGCTCGGGGTATCAACGTTTACAATGTTTTCTATGCTGTAACTGGGACTAACTGACGAGTCACCGATTACACATGACGTCACACGTTATGATCTTTTTCTATGGTAGTTGCACACTATAACCACTAGAGGGCTCCATATCCATTTAAATTCAGTCCCTCATAATCCCATTACATCACAGACATTCCAGTAGTTATCAGACAGAAGAGCCACCAGTTCAGCTGTTAGGCTGCTGATATGTTCACTAAGTATTGTGTCACATTTATTGTATTTAATAATAATGCATTGGTTTTATGCAGCGCTTTTCTGGACACTCAAAGACGCTTTACATTGCATTATTCATTCTCTCCATACTGGGCGGTGGTAAGCTACTGTTGTAGCCACAGCTGTCCTGGGGGGGCAGACTGACGGAAGTGAGGCTGCCAGTCTGCGCCATCGGCCCCTCCGACCATGGTTAATAATGGAGATGAATTAAAACATCAGGATTATTGCAGGACTGGTGGAGATGCAGATGAATGCATTAAATCGGAGTTTGGGTCTGAATGGAGGAAATCCAGCTCATGCAGCAGCGACAGGATGAACCATCACTTCCTGTACAGCTGAGTTCAGAGCTCTGGCTCTTCTGTTTCACTGTCATATGGTGAATATATTTCACAGACATATATTCATCCAGCTCTGACAGCTGAGTGGATTTTTTTAATCAGCGGCACCTTGGTGAGACGGAGCTGTTCAGCCAATCAGGGAGCTTTATTCCGAGGGTGTGGACAGGTCGGCTCTCAGCTGATCAGCGTCTCTTGGAGCTCCACACACCACAGGATCTGCGATCGGAAATATTAAACATGTTCATGATCTACGGTCTCTCCCCGGCCCCTCCCCTTCCACACAAAGTTGAAAAAACAAGTACAAGTTCCAAACACAAAAGTTCATAGTACTGAGTGGCTGAGTGGTCTAATGCTAAGGCTTAGGCTGGGGAACACTCGTCCAACAAAGACGGGGCAGAAGGGGGGAGAAGAAAAAAGGAGAAAAGAAGAAAATAAAAAGAGAAAAGAGGAAAAATTGGACATGTTGGTGTCATATACACTCGCAGAACTGCTTTATTGTCTCCGGTTCTCTTTTAATGCCAAAAACTTATTTAGATGTGGATCCTCGTGGGATTCGAACTCACACCGCTGTGCTTGAGATGACATCACCCAGAGGTTTGATGAAGATACTCACATCTAGTGGAGGGATGAAGGATCCCCGGAGATGACGCTGTTGTCATCCTTGTTCTTTGAAAGATATCAATTAGAAATCATGCTCCATTTTACATGTTTATGTGAATTCTATTCCAGTTTTTATACATATTGTAGTGGATTTCAATGCTGTGGGTAAATAAAATGTTCCGAATAAAGACATGTTTTCTTGTTGTGATGATTATTGCACCATGTGATCGAAACTCTCATTCACATCCTTTATCATATTTCCATTTTTTTCATTCATGTGAAAACACAATTTTCTTTGAAAGATTTTAAACAACAAACCTAAAATCAAGTGATATAAGACAATTCTCAGTTAATATACAATGTGTTACTTAATCATAGACAATAATACAGTACAACTATAATACACTGTTACAAAACTATTTACAGTGGATTGCAAAACAATTCCAAATTACTATTTAAAAGCAACAATGGCAAGACTGTAAATCACAAATTTAACTAGAAACATAACTGAGTTAAGAACAGTTACGGTGAAAAACTATCTCTATCAGAGTGACTTGATCTACCTTCTTATCATGTCCTCTAACCATTGTTCCTTTGACACTGCCTCTGACTGAGGACAGTGAGTCCACTCAACAGTCTCTCCTGGTGCCGAGCTGCACGTCCAACCCGCCTCCTGTCAGCTCCGTCCAGGCTGTCCCACAGTGCTGTGATGGTGTCCACCTGCTGGTTGGAAAGGCGGCGAGACGTCCGCTCCTGCAGCTCAACCAGGAAAGCTGCAAGCCTGTCCACATGCTGGTATCCTGCTCTGTTCCTGTCATCAACAGCCTGGAGTTAAAAAAGTGAAAAAATAGAAAAAGCAAGGCAACATTTCATGAACAACTTACTACTTCACAAAACATAGCGAAGGATATGTTCTGAAAACGATTACTGACCATATCTGCAGCCTCATGTGATGAACTGCAGGGCAGAAGAGATGCAGAAGAGGCCGTCCCAGAAGAGCCAGGAAGCCTGCAGTTTGGAGGCAGAGAACACAGAGGAAGCCACAACGGTGGAGGTGGATGGAACTCCCGGGGCTGAGGCAGCTGGTTGATTTGTGGATGCAGTGGTCACGACCTGCAAAAGGCAACTCACTTTTAAAATCCAGTTGCTATTTATGTTAACCAAGCATGAGCAGATCTCCCACACCCCGGATGACCTGTCTGGCCGCACTGAGGCTCAGCTTTGCAGCTGTTAGATGATACCACTGAATCTTGACTTGATAAACTGAAAAGCATCACAGTAGAGTCAAATCAAAAGAGTGTGATTTCAATCAGTGAAAATTTGAAACACTTAATTGGAGTATTTAATTACCATTGACAAGTTCAGCGATGTTGGAGGCCAGTAGCTGCAGAGTGTTTCTGCACAGGGCCTGTAGCGGCGGCTCTGGCTGCAGTCTGTTGACCCACGCTGCCATGGGGGGGTGGCTCCGGGACTGGCTGCAGCCTGCAGAGGAGAGACAGAGCGCAGACGAGATACAGCTCCATTTGTACCAGGCTCCCATTAATAAAACCTAACACTATTGCATGTGTGTGTGTGTGGCCATGAGTACTCATGTATGCACAATAACCTCAGATTTTAAATGACTCGCATTACCCTCTGACTGTGGAATCCACATGCACATTTACATTCATTTCCAAACAGTGACCTCTGTCCAGAAAACTGACGTGGACATTTCTCGATCTATACTCATACTATACTATACTTCTATTAATATGGGAATCTGTGTTTCATATGTACATCATGTTTCTATTTGTGAACAGCAACTTCATCACAAAAAGTACTCAGCATGAGAGCAACATGGCATTAAATGGCTTTTACTATGTCACGGAGATATTCTTACCCTCTGATACAGCTCGTACCGCCTCCTCTGCTGTGGTGCAGACCTGTTTCCTTCATCCGCAGGCCAAACCCCGTGGTGGCACATCTTCTGAGTCCAGCTCTGGTACCGCCTTGTGAGATTTTGTTTAGGATGACATAGCTTTCGGCAACTTAAAGAAAGAAATGAACGACCTAAGAGCTATCAGTCTTATACTGTCTTTAAAGACCATAACAATTCTACAGATGAAAAAGTGACAAAGTGTTATGTATATGAAATCTCAAACCCCTGTTCTATAACGTAGCCTAACTTGACCTAAGCTGATCATAATGATCATAACAGCTGATCATAACAGTGCATTTATATTTATGAACACACACACACACACACACACACACACACACACAAGGGAGAGAGATATGGATTGCTCACACCGCACAGCATCCTTCAGATAGCAATAAATGGCTTAAAGCATTTGATAATATAATAAAATCAATGTATACTATAACTCTTGATACATTACATCGTGTGCATTATTAGGATCCTGTTTTTTACAGTCACAAGGCATGATTAGCAAGACTGTTTACTGCACCTCATCCAACAAACTGCATAAATTAAGAGTTTTTTACCATTTTCATTGTAAAACAGACATGACAACATGAAACAAACTAGTACTTACATTGCTGCGAGTGAAGAAAGCCTTGCCCTACCAGCGATACCCTCGTTTTCCCTTCAATTAAGATCGATTTGATAAACTGTTCTGACAGCGGCATAAGAAAACGAGGCTTCTGTTTTTTTCTTCGAGTTTCCGCCCTCCCGCTCAGTGTTAAAATTTCCGTCTCCGGATTGGTCGAATGTTGTAGATTTTGATCTTATCAACATTGGAGCGCCGCGATTGGTCGAAATGTTGAAACAAGGCACCTGATTGGTCCAGATCTGTCAACATTGCCAACATTCAGTCGGACGCGCAGCCCCACAGGGAACATGCTTATTGTGGTGAAGGTCAAATTTTTCTGCAGGGGTTAGAGAGATGTCATCACAACCACTCAAAGTGAGTCTTTTTTTCTGATAATAATCAGCTTCCTGCCCCCAGCCGGGGACAGGGACTGCACGGGCCATCCCAGGGTCGAAGCCTCCACCCCGGCGATCCCCACCGGACCATCCCCGGTGCCCCAGGTAAGGTTCTGCTTCACGGTGGCGCGCACGGTCGCGGCGGCGAGCCCCGCGGCGAACCACGGTCCAATCATCATTTTTTTGTTCCATCACGAACTCCGCCAAAGATACTCCAAAGAAAAAGGATGAGGTAAGTCAAGGCACAATAAAATAAAATAAAATAAAACCAAAGTAACAAGAGAAATAAAATAAATTAAATAAACACAACGTGATGAAAAACCTGGAAAGTGCGTGTTTATTTACAGCAACGTTTCGACTGTAACACAGTCTTCCTCAGGCTCAAAACACGCAAACACAATGAAATTCAAATAAATGCACAGTTTGGCATTGAAGAAAAAAGAAAAAAGAAAGACAGGTTTTTCTCCTCCGAAACAGCTCAGATGGGCTTCCCTAAATCAGGAGCTGTGCTCTCTCCAGCAGACTGTGAGAAAGTGAGACTAAAGTGCTGTGCTGCTCAGAGTCTACTCTCACCCCTCCCATACCCACTGGAGGGGTGGGGTTTGTGTCTGGGAATGGAGTAGTAGAGGGAGGAAAAAAACACAGGCCTTGCTTGCAAATATGAAGATAACTTCCTTCCCTCACTTTCAAAATTTAAATGTTTTTTTCAAATAGCTTCCAAAAAAAATTCCAAATTTAAATGTGTTTCTCTTCTTCTCCACAGGTCCCACAGATGCAGGATTCACCCACAGGAAGATAAATGTAACAAAATTATGTAATCAACACATGAATAATTATTTTTTTTCTTTTCTTCTATTCTTCTCCCCACAGGTTCCCGGATCCAGGATTCCATGGAAGGTAAGTTTTTTTTTTTTTTTTTTTTTTTTGGTTAAGTTTAGGTAAAGAAGACATGGAAGCAGCTATAACCAAATATTGCATAGTTGCATGATGGAGTGGTTAGGTTTAGGCCAAAAAAAACCTGGAAGGGGCTCTAATAAAATGACATTGTATAACCGTAGGATGGAGTGGTTAGGTTTAGGCCAAAACACGTGGATATTTATCTTATGTCATGGTAAAGGTTTTACCTGTGCCCTTACCAATATATCCTTTAAATTGAGATATTTCCTATAAGCTGATAAAACCCTGTGGTTTTTGAGCAGCCCCTTTGATCCAATATAAGTGTTATAATGGGATTTTAAGTATGCATGTAACCTGCCATTGCTCAGAGAATAATAAGTGATAACAGGGATGATGTCACCCTCTTGTTTCTGCTTAGACACCCGAAATTCTTTGAACTTCTTCCTTAGGAATGATCTGGAGAAACCCCTCTTCCGAAGGACCGCAAAAAGAATGGCTGTTGCCTTTATAAACTCAGTCTTTTCTGTGCAAATCCTCCAAAATCGCAGAAGCTGAGACTTAACTATTCCACCAAAGCTGTGTTGTGGATGATAACTGGTCCTATGGAGGAGTGCATGAGTATCAGTGGGCTTAAAGAATACCTTAGTGTCCAGCAGGTGCTCCCGAGTAAATCGAGGCCCCTTGTAGACAGTGGTGTCTAGAAAATCCACAGATTCTTCCTGCAAGGTGTATTTGACCTTTATGGAGGGGTCATGTGAATTAAGAATCTCTATGAATTCTTTAAATTGTGCTTCTGTACCTGGCCATAGACCAAATATATCATCCAAATACCTGAGGTATCTGAGTGGTTTAATAGAACATTTTTTCAAAACTGCTGTTTCCCACTTCGCCATGAAGATATTTGCGTAGGCTGGGGCAAACTTCTTTCCCATCGCCGTACCCTTGATCTGCAGGAAGTACTCAGAATTGAACACAAAATCATTGATCTCAAGTAACTGTAGTATTTCCTGATCAGGGCGTTTTGGGTCTGGATACCTTTTGAAGATCTCAGCCACTGCTGCCATCCCAGCTGGGATCTTTATATTAGTATACAGTGCATCGATGTCAATAGTGAAGAATAAGAAAGGTTGCTGAATCCTGATCTCTCTCACACATTGCAGAAAATGGTAAGTATCTTTTATGTAGGATGGATGTCTGATAGATAACGGTGTCAGAAATGAATCTATGTATTCTGCCGTTCTATAGGTTTCACTGCCACAATCAGACACGATGGGTCTGCCCGGAGGAACCTGGAATGGGACTGTCCACTTTCTTGGCTCTTTGTGAATCTTTGGTAATGTATAAAATCTCCGTGTCCTGGGTTCTGGCTCCCCCATGAGGTAAGTTTTTTGTTTCTGATTAATGAAACCTTTTGTTTGCAGAGTGTTTAATATTCTCCCAACCATAGGGATAGTATCCCAAAAGATAGGCTTCTCCAGTTTCTTGTAATAATTTATATCATTAAGTTGTCTATAGGCTTCAAGTAAGTATTGGTCTCTGTTCATGATCACTACCACACTCCCTTTATCTGCAGGTTTGATTATTATCTCAGGGTTTTTAATTAAATTGATTAAACCTTCAAATTCCTCTGTTGTGATGTTTGATTTTTCTCTACAGGGCCTGTCGTAGTGCTTCAGGAGCCTCCGATCCTCCCTCATCAGGATGTGGACTTCGTCAGGAAGGCTGTACTTAGGAGGTAACCAAGTGGATTTGGGTAAAAAAGGTAAGTATTTTTTCTCACTCATTTTGAAAAAGGCTGCTAACATTATTCTTTGATGGTAAGTCCATAAGTCTGATTGTAATTGTTTCCTCTCATTTTTTATAGGGAGTGTGGGTGCAAAGGTCAAGCCTTTCTGTAACAGGTGCAGTTGTGCAGGTGTTAATAAAAAATTGGGATCCAAATTGAGAACATTTTCATATTTTTAATAATATTGGAAAGTGTAGAACCCGCATGCTGTCCCTCCAAAAGAGGATTTTGGGGCTCTACAAGTTTAAATGTCTAACCCAGTGTTTCAGCATCCGTTGAGCTGTGAAGTGAGTCCAATGGATGTGGTCACCCACCGTCGTGAAGTCAGTCAAAGGTAAAAATGGAATGAACTGGGTATTATGCTCTATGTATTGGTTTAATCTCTGCAAGGTCTCTTTGTGTGGAATAGGTAACCCACCCGAGAAATTCACCAGGGGAACATGAATCCCAGCTCTCGGAAACTTCCTCCTGGCCATGGCCAAAGCATCTGATACTGATCTGACAAGTGCATCTTCCCTCCTGACAGAACCACAGTTAAGACCAAAGGAGAGGATGACCTTAGTGACGTCTGGATTCTCCCTCGGGATTTTGGAGAAAATGGCTTCAGCGTGTCTGAAGGTACCACCGGGGAAGGACTCAATCTGGATCCCGGGTGTCTCGTAAGTCTGGATTCTAGACAGGTTGGAATCTCCCATAATGATCACCTTCTCTGTAACCTGCATATTCCAAAGTGTCATCTTGTCCTCTGTCTGTTCATGTCTGTTCACCCTGAACGTGGCTATCCTTCTTGTAGGTGCTGGTGTGGTTCCACAACCCCGTTCTAATGGCTCCATCAGCTCTTGAATTTCTTCCCAGAAGGCTTTCGGACACTCCTCCTCATCCCATTCTGGCTCCTGAATTGGGGGGACGGGACCTGGTGTCTGACTCTGTGTGTGGGGGTTCTGCGGAACTGATGCTGGGCAAGATGGTCCTGGCTGCTCCAGGTCGCTCGCAGCGAGAGTTCGTGCCCTTATGACCCTCTGTCTCTGTGGTCTGGGGGTAGTCTCAGGCACCAAGGGCGGGGTTCCGTGTCCTGGACTGTCCTCCTCGATGGCCTGTAGGAGATCGGTCAGCGTGGGACTGTTTTGCCCAGAGTCCTGCCTCTGCGGGACCTCCTCCCTCACATGCTCCACCAATAATCCCTCTGTCACTTCTCCCCCATCTTCTCTCTCCTCCTGTACTTCGTCCTCCTCACCCTCTCTCTGCTGTCCCTCCTGCTCCGCTGTATCCGTTTCTCTATTGGCAGGTCCAATGACATCCATCAGGTCAGTGCCCATACTTTCTGGTTCTGCAGTCATTTCGGTGCCCCTGTCCACTAACTGTCTTGCAGGTCTGGTTGTGGGAGTAATTTCACGTTCAACTTCACCCTCCCTGACAGGTGAGGTCCCTGCTGACACCATAACTCTCAGAGGAGGCACAGCCGTAGTCTCCCCAGGAGGTGCATCCCCCTCCCTGTCTGGATCAGCTCTTTCTGGCTCATTCCCTGCTACCAAGGCCTCTGCCTGGTCCACAACATCCTGAGTGATCCTGGGAAGGTTCCTACGAGCCCATTTGGTGGCTACCGCAAAGGCTTCCCTCCAATTAGGAGTCAACACGATCTTCACTTCCTCCAGCAGCTTCTCCAGAGTGTTTTGGTAATGGACCTAAAGAATGAGTGTCGTGTTGTAGCCCCAATTCCTGGCATTACCCTCAATAAAATCAAGTGTCGTGGGAGAAGGTACTGCAGGTTTTATCATGGTGGTTAAAGTATCAACCATCCTGGCTATCATGCGTGGCTGTGGGTTTCCAGGGCGTTCTGCCATGTTCCGCAGGTGATGTGTCACTTTAATGATGGTGTGTAATTTTTTAGTCAAAGTTAGAAAGCTGGGATCAGTGGGCTGTCTGTCCCTCGAGGAAGTCTGGTAATTCCCATTATGACCTTCATTACTCCCCCTAGCAAAATTCCTCCCAGCACCACGGGCTTGTCCCGGGTCGGAGCGTGCTAGTTTGACAATCTCTGCGTAGGAGCGCTGACCCCAAGGTCCAGCACGGAACCCCAGAGGCGGAGAAACTCTCCCGGGAGGCACTGGCCGAGAAAGTCCATTTTTCTGATAATAATCAGCTTCCTGCCCCCAGCCGGGGACAGGGACTGCACGGGCCATCCCAGGGTCGAAGCCTCCACCCCGGCGATCCCCACCGGACCATCCCCGGTGCCCCAGGTAAGGTTCTGCTTCACGGTGGCGCGCACGGTCGCGGCGGCGAGCCCCGCGGCGAACCACGGTCCAATCATCATTTTTTTGTTCCATCACGAACTCCGCCAAAGATACTCCAAAGAAAAAGGATGAGGTAAGTCAAGGCACAATAAAATAAAATAAAATAAAACCAAAGTAACAAGAGAAATAAAATAAATTAAATAAACACAACGTGATGAAAAACCTGGAAAGTGCGTGTTTATTTACAGCAACGTTTCGACTGTAACACAGTCTTCCTCAGGCTCAAAACACGCAAACACAATGAAATTCAAATAAATGCACAGTTTGGCATTGAAGAAAAAAGAAAAAAGAAAGACAGGTTTTTCTCCTCCGAAACAGCTCAGATGGGCTTCCCTAAATCAGGAGCTGTGCTCTCTCCAGCAGACTGTGAGAAAGTGAGACTAAAGTGCTGTGCTGCTCAGAGTCTACTCTCACCCCTCCCATACCCACTGGAGGGGTGGGGTTTGTGTCTGGGAATGGAGTAGTAGAGGGAGGAAAAAAACACAGGCCTTGCTTGCAAATATGAAGATAACTTCCTTCCCTCACTTTCAAAATTTAAATGTTTTTTTCAAATAGCTTCCAAAAAAAATTCCAAATTTAAATGTGTTTCTCTTCTTCTCCACAGGTCCCACAGATGCAGGATTCACCCACAGGAAGATAAATGTAACAAAATTATGTAATCAACACATGAATAATTATTTTTTTTCTTTTCTTCTATTCTTCTCCCCACAGGTTCCCGGATCCAGGATTCCATGGAAGGTAAGTTTTTTTTTTTTTTTTTTTTTTTTTTGGTTAAGTTTAGGTAAAGAAGACATGGAAGCAGCTATAACCAAATATTGCATAGTTGCATGATGGAGTGGTTAGGTTTAGGCCAAAAAAAACCTGGAAGGGGCTCTAATAAAATGACATTGTATAACCGTAGGATGGAGTGGTTAGGTTTAGGCCAAAACACGTGGATATTTATCTTATGTCATGGTAAAGGTTTTACCTGTGCCCTTACCAATATATCCTTTAAATTGAGATATTTCCTATAAGCTGATAAAACCCTGTGGTTTTTGAGCAGCCCCTTTGATCCAATATAAGTGTTATAATGGGATTTTAAGTATGCATGTAACCTGCCATTGCTCAGAGAATAATAAGTGATAACAGGGATGATGTCACCCTCTTGTTTCTGCTTAGACACCCGAAATTCTTTGAACTTCTTCCTTAGGAATGATCTGGAGAAACCCCTCTTCCGAAGGACCGCAAAAAGAATGGCTGTTGCCTTTATAAACTCAGTCTTTTCTGTGCAAATCCTCCAAAATCGCAGAAGCTGAGACTTAACTATTCCACCAAAGCTGTGTTGTGGATGATAACTGGTCCTATGGAGGAGTGCATGAGTATCAGTGGGCTTAAAGAATACCTTAGTGTCCAGCAGGTGCTCCCGAGTAAATCGAGGCCCCTTGTAGACAGTGGTGTCTAGAAAATCCACAGATTCTTCCTGCAAGGTGTATTTGACCTTTATGGAGGGGTCATGTGAATTAAGAATCTCTATGAATTCTTTAAATTGTGCTTCTGTACCTGGCCATAGACCAAATATATCATCCAAATACCTGAGGTATCTGAGTGGTTTAATAGAACATTTTTTCAAAACTGCTGTTTCCCACTTCGCCATGAAGATATTTGCGTAGGCTGGGGCAAACTTCTTTCCCATCGCCGTACCCTTGATCTGCAGGAAGTACTCAGAATTGAACACAAAATCATTGATCTCAAGTAACTGTAGTATTTCCTGATCAGGGCGTTTTGGGTCTGGATACCTTTTGAAGATCTCAGCCACTGCTGCCATCCCAGCTGGGATCTTTATATTAGTATACAGTGCATCGATGTCAATAGTGAAGAATAAGAAAGGTTGCTGAATCCTGATCTCTCTCACACATTGCAGAAAATGGTAAGTATCTTTTATGTAGGATGGATGTCTGATAGATAACGGTGTCAGAAATGAATCTATGTATTCTGCCGTTCTATAGGTTTCACTGCCACAATCAGACACGATGGGTCTGCCCGGAGGAACCTGGAATGGGACTGTCCACTTTCTTGGCTCTTTGTGAATCTTTGGTAATGTATAAAATCTCCGTGTCCTGGGTTCTGGCTCCCCCATGAGGTAAGTTTTTTGTTTCTGATTAATGAAACCTTTTGTTTGCAGAGTGTTTAATATTCTCCCAACCATAGGGATAGTATCCCAAAAGATAGGCTTCTCCAGTTTCTTGTAATAATTTATATCATTAAGTTGTCTATAGGCTTCAAGTAAGTATTGGTCTCTGTTCATGATCACTACCACACTCCCTTTATCTGCAGGTTTGATTATTATCTCAGGGTTTTTAATTAAATTGATTAAACCTTCAAATTCCTCTGTTGTGATGTTTGATTTTTCTCTACAGGGCCTGTCGTAGTGCTTCAGGAGCCTCCGATCCTCCCTCATCAGGATGTGGACTTCGTCAGGAAGGCTGTACTTAGGAGGTAACCAAGTGGATTTGGGTAAAAAAGGTAAGTATTTTTTCTCACTCATTTTGAAAAAGGCTGCTAACATTATTCTTTGATGGTAAGTCCATAAGTCTGATTGTAATTGTTTCCTCTCATTTTTTATAGGGAGTGTGGGTGCAAAGGTCAAGCCTTTCTGTAACAGGTGCAGTTGTGCAGGTGTTAATAAAAAATTGGGATCCAAATTGAGAACATTTTCATATTTTTTAATAATATTGGAAAGTGTAGAACCCGCATGCTGTCCCTCCAAAAGAGGATTTTGGGGCTCTACAAGTTTAAATGTCTAACCCAGTGTTTCAGCATCCGTTGAGCTGTGAAGTGAGTCCAATGGATGTGGTCACCCACCGTCGTGAAGTCAGTCAAAGGTAAAAATGGAATGAACTGGGTATTATGCTCTATGTATTGGTTTAATCTCTGCAAGGTCTCTTTGTGTGGAATAGGTAACCCACCCGAGAAATTCACCAGGGGAACATGAATCCCAGCTCTCGGAAACTTCCTCCTGGCCATGGCCAAAGCATCTGATACTGATCTGACAAGTGCATCTTCCCTCCTGACAGAACCACAGTTAAGACCAAAGGAGAGGATGACCTTAGTGACGTCTGGATTCTCCCTCGGGATTTTGGAGAAAATGGCTTCAGCGTGTCTGAAGGTACCACCGGGGAAGGACTCAATCTGGATCCCGGGTGTCTCGTAAGTCTGGATTCTAGACAGGTTGGAATCTCCCATAATGATCACCTTCTCTGTAACCTGCATATTCCAAAGTGTCATCTTGTCCTCTGTCTGTTCATGTCTGTTCACCCTGAACGTGGCTATCCTTCTTGTAGGTGCTGGTGTGGTTCCACAACCCCGTTCTAATGGCTCCATCAGCTCTTGAATTTCTTCCCAGAAGGCTTTCGGACACTCCTCCTCATCCCATTCTGGCTCCTGAATTGGGGGGACGGGACCTGGTGTCTGACTCTGTGTGTGGGGGTTCTGCGGAACTGATGCTGGGCAAGATGGTCCTGGCTGCTCCAGGTCGCTCGCAGCGAGAGTTCGTGCCCTTATGACCCTCTGTCTCTGTGGTCTGGGGGTAGTCTCAGGCACCAAGGGCGGGGTTCCGTGTCCTGGACTGTCCTCCTCGATGGCCTGTAGGAGATCGGTCAGCGTGGGACTGTTTTGCCCAGAGTCCTGCCTCTGCGGGACCTCCTCCCTCACATGCTCCACCAATAATCCCTCTGTCACTTCTCCCCCATCTTCTCTCTCCTCCTGTACTTCGTCCTCCTCACCCTCTCTCTGCTGTCCCTCCTGCTCCGCTGTATCCGTTTCTCTATTGGCAGGTCCAATGACATCCATCAGGTCAGTGCCCATACTTTCTGGTTCTGCAGTCATTTCGGTGCCCCTGTCCACTAACTGTCTTGCAGGTCTGGTTGTGGGAGTAATTTCACGTTCAACTTCACCCTCCCTGACAGGTGAGGTCCCTGCTGACACCATAACTCTCAGAGGAGGCACAGCCGTAGTCTCCCCAGGAGGTGCATCCCCCTCCCTGTCTGGATCAGCTCTTTCTGGCTCATTCCCTGCTACCAAGGCCTCTGCCTGGTCCACAACATCCTGAGTGATCCTGGGAAGGTTCCTACGAGCCCATTTGGTGGCTACCGCAAAGGCTTCCCTCCAATTAGGAGTCAACACGATCTTCACTTCCTCCAGCAGCTTCTCCAGAGTGTTTTGGTAATGGACCTAAAGAATGAGTGTCGTGTTGTAGCCCCAATTCCTGGCATTACCCTCAATAAAATCAAGTGTCGTGGGAGAAGGTACTGCAGGTTTTATCATGGTGGTTAAAGTATCAACCATCCTGGCTATCATGCGTGGCTGTGGGTTTCCAGGGCGTTCTGCCATGTTCCGCAGGTGATGTGTCACTTTAATGATGGTGTGTAATTTTTTAGTCAAAGTTAGAAAGCTGGGATCAGTGGGCTGTCTGTCCCTCGAGGAAGTCTGGTAATTCCCATTATGACCTTCATTACTCCCCCTAGCAAAATTCCTCCCAGCACCACGGGCTTGTCCCGGGTCGGAGCGTGCTAGTTTGACAATCTCTGCGTAGGAGCGCTGACCCCAAGGTCCAGCACGGAACCCCAGAGGCGGAGAAACTCTCCCGGGAGGCACTGGCCGAGAAAGTCCATTTTTCTGATAATAATCAGCTTCCTGCCCCCAGCCGGGGACAGGGACTGCACGGGCCATCCCAGGGTCGAAGCCTCCACCCCGGCGATCCCCACCGGACCATCCCCGGTGCCCCAGGTAAGGTTCTGCTTCACGGTGGCGCGCACGGTCGCGGCGGCGAGCCCCGCGGCGAACCACGGTCCAATCATCATTTTTTTGTTCCATCACGAACTCCGCCAAAGATACTCCAAGAAAAAGGATGAGGTAAGTCAAGGCACAATAAAATAAAATAAAATAAAACCAAAGTAACAAGAGAAATAAAATAAATTAAATAAACACAACGTGATGAAAAACCTGGAAAGTGCGTGTTTATTTACAGCAACGTTTCGACTGTAACACAGTCTTCCTCAGGCTCAAAACACGCAAACACAATGAAATTCAAATAAATGCACAGTTTGGCATTGAAGAAAAAAGAAAAAAGAAAGACAGGTTTTTCTCCTCCGAAACAGCTCAGATGGGCTTCCCTAAATCAGGAGCTGTGCTCTCTCCAGCAGACTGTGAGAAAGTGAGACTAAAGTGCTGTGCTGCTCAGAGTCTACTCTCACCCCTCCCATACCCACTGGAGGGGTGGGGTTTGTGTCTGGGAATGGAGTAGTAGAGGGAGGAAAAAAACACAGGCCTTGCTTGCAAATATGAAGATAACTTCCTTCCCTCACTTTCAAAATTTAAATGTTTTTTTCAAATAGCTTCCAAAAAAAATTCCAAATTTAAATGTGTTTCTCTTCTTCTCCACAGGTCCCACAGATGCAGGATTCACCCACAGGAAGATAAATGTAACAAAATTATGTAATCAACACATGAATAATTATTTTTTTTCTTTTCTTCTATTCTTCTCCCCACAGGTTCCCGGATCCAGGATTCCATGGAAGGTAAGTTTTTTTTTTTTTTTTTTTTTTTTGGTTAAGTTTAGGTAAAGAAGACATGGAAGCAGCTATAACCAAATATTGCATAGTTGCATGATGGAGTGGTTAGGTTTAGGCCAAAAAAAACCTGGAAGGGGCTCTAATAAAATGACATTGTATAACCGTAGGATGGAGTGGTTAGGTTTAGGCCAAAACACGTGGATATTTATCTTATGTCATGGTAAAGGTTTTACCTGTGCCCTTACCAATATATCCTTTAAATTGAGATATTTCCTATAAGCTGATAAAACCCTGTGGTTTTTGAGCAGCCCCTTTGATCCAATATAAGTGTTATAATGGGATTTTAAGTATGCATGTAACCTGCCATTGCTCAGAGAATAATAAGTGATAACAGGGATGATGTCACCCTCTTGTTTCTGCTTAGACACCCGAAATTCTTTGAACTTCTTCCTTAGGAATGATCTGGAGAAACCCCTCTTCCGAAGGACCGCAAAAAGAATGGCTGTTGCCTTTATAAACTCAGTCTTTTCTGTGCAAATCCTCCAAAATCGCAGAAGCTGAGACTTAACTATTCCACCAAAGCTGTGTTGTGGATGATAACTGGTCCTATGGAGGAGTGCATGAGTATCAGTGGGCTTAAAGAATACCTTAGTGTCCAGCAGGTGCTCCCGAGTAAATCGAGGCCCCTTGTAGACAGTGGTGTCTAGAAAATCCACAGATTCTTCCTGCAAGGTGTATTTGACCTTTATGGAGGGGTCATGTGAATTAAGAATCTCTATGAATTCTTTAAATTGTGCTTCTGTACCTGGCCATAGACCAAATATATCATCCAAATACCTGAGGTATCTGAGTGGTTTAATAGAACATTTTTTCAAAACTGCTGTTTCCCACTTCGCCATGAAGATATTTGCGTAGGCTGGGGCAAACTTCTTTCCCATCGCCGTACCCTTGATCTGCAGGAAGTACTCAGAATTGAACACAAAATCATTGATCTCAAGTAACTGTAGTATTTCCTGATCAGGGCGTTTTGGGTCTGGATACCTTTTGAAGATCTCAGCCACTGCTGCCATCCCAGCTGGGATCTTTATATTAGTATACAGTGCATCGATGTCAATAGTGAAGAATAAGAAAGGTTGCTGAATCCTGATCTCTCTCACACATTGCAGAAAATGGTAAGTATCTTTTATGTAGGATGGATGTCTGATAGATAACGGTGTCAGAAATGAATCTATGTATTCTGCCGTTCT